>NW_027463140.1:0-38475 GCF_050947455.1 Rhinoderma darwinii
TATATATACACTATGCTGGTATTATTATATATACACTATGCTGGTATTATTATATATACACTATGCTGGTATTATTATATATACACTATGCTGGTATTATTATATATACACTATGCTGGTATTATTATATATACACTATGCTGGTATTATTATATGCTGGTATTATTATATATACACTATGCTGGTATTATTATATGCTGGTATATTATATGCTGGTATTATTATATATACACTATGCTGGTATTATTATATATACACTATGCTGGTATTATTATATATACACTATGCTGGTATTATTATATATACACTATGCTGGTATTATTATATACACTATGCTGGTATTATTATATACACTATGCTGGTATTATTATATATACACTATACTGGTATTATTATATATACACTATGCTGGTATTATTATATATACACTATGCTGGTATTATTATATATACACTATGCTGGTATTATTATATACACTATGCTGGTATTATTATATACACTATGCTGGTATTATTATATATACACTATGCTGGTATTATTATATATACACTATGCTGGTATTATTATATATACACTATGCTGGTATTATTATATATACACTATGCTGGTATTATTATATATACACTATGCTGGTATTATTATATATACACTATGCTGGTATTATTATATATACACTATGCTGGTATTATTATATATACACTATGCTGGTATTATTATATATACACTATGCTGGTATTATTATATATACACTATGCTGGTATTATTATATATACACTATGCTGGTATTATTATATATACACTATGCTGGTATTATTATATATACACTATGCTGGTATTATTATATATACACTATGCTGGTATTATTATATATACACTATGCTGGTATTATATACACTATGCTGGTATTATTATATATACACTATGCTGGTATTATTATATATACACTATGCTGGTATTATTATATATACACTATGCTGGTATTATTATATATACACTATGCTGGTATTATTATATACACTATGCTGGTATTATTATATATACACTATGCTGGTATTATTATATATACACTATGCTGGTATTATTATATATACACTATGCTGGTATTATTATACATACACTATGCTGGTATTATTATATATACACTATGCTGGTATTATTATATATACACTATGCTGGTATTATTATACATACACTATGCTGGTATTATATACACTATGCTGGTATTATTATATATACACTATGCTGGTATTATTATATATACACTATGCTGGTATTATTATTTATACACTATGCTGGTATTATTATATATACACTATGATGGTATTATTATATATACACTATGCTGGTATTATTATATATACACTATGCTGGTATTATTATATATACACTATGCTGGTATTATTATATATACACTATGCTGGTATTATTATATATACACTATGCTGGTATTATTATATATACACTATGCTGGTATTATTATATATACACTATGCTGGTATTATTATATATACACTATGCTGGTATTATTATATATACACTATGCTGGTATTATTATATATACACTATGCTGGTATTATTATATATACACTATGCTGGTATTATATATATACACTATGCTGGTATTATTATATATACACTATGCTGGTATTATTATATATATACACTATGCTGGTATTATTATATATACACTATGCTGGTATTATTATATATACACTATGCTGGTATTATTATATACACTATGCTGGTATTATATACACTATGCTGGTATTATTATATATACACTATGCTGGTATTATATACACTATGCTGGTATTATTATATACACTATGCTGGTATTATATACACTATGCTGGTATTATATATACACTATGCTGGTATTATTATATATACACTATGCTGGTATTATTATATATACACTATGCTGGTATTATATACACTATGCTGGTATTATTATATATACACTATGCTGGTATTATTATATATACACTATGCTGGTATTATTATATACACTATACTGGTATTATTATATATACACTATGCTGGTATTATATATACACTATGCTGGTATTATTATATATACACTATGCTGGTATTATTATATATACACTATGCTGGTATTATTATATACACTATGCTGGTATTATATACACTATGCTGGTATTATTATATACACTATGCTGGTATTATTATATACACTATGCTGGTATTATTATATACACTATGCTGGTATTATTATATATACACTATGCTGGTATTATTATATATACACTATGCTGGTATTATTATATACACTATGCTGGTATTATTATATATACACTATGCTGGTATTATTATATATACACTATGCTGGTATTATTATATATACACTATGCTGGTATTATTATATATATATACACTATGCTGGTATTATATACACTATGCTGGTATTATTATATATACACTATGCTGGTATTATTATATACACTATGCTGGTATTATTATATATACACTATGCTGGTATTATTATATATACACTATGCTGGTATTATTATATATACACTATGCTGGTATTATTATATATACACTATGCTGGTATTATTATATATACACTATGCTGGTATTATTATATACACACTATGCTGGTATTATTATATATATACACTATGCTGGTATTATTATATATACACTATGCTGGTATTATATACACTATGCTGGTATTATTATATATACACTATGCTGGTATTATTATATATACACTATGCTGGTATTATATACACTATGCTGGTATTATTATATATACACTATGCTGGTATTATTATATATACACTATGCTGGTATTATATACACTATGCTGGTATTATTATATATACACTATGCTGGTATTATTATATATACACTATGCTGGTATTATTATATACACTATGCTGGTATTATTATATATACACTATGCTGGTATTATTATATATACACTATGCTGGTATTATATACACTATGCTGGTATTATTATATACACTATGCTGGTATTATTATATATACACTATGCTGGTATTATTATATACACTATGCTGGTATTATTATATATACACTATGCTGGTATTATTATATATACACTATGCTGGTATTATTATATATACACTATGCTGGTATTATTATATATATACACTATGCTGGTATTATTATATATACACTATGCTGGTATTATTATATATACACTATGCTGGTATTATTATATATACACTATGCTGGTATTATTATATATATACACTATGCTGGTATTATTATATATATACTATGCTGGTATTATTATATATACACTATGCTGGTATTATATACACTATGCTGGTATTATTATATATACACTATGCTGGTATTATTATATACACTATGCTGGTATTATTATATATACACTATGCTGGTATTATTATATATACACTATGCTGGTATTATTATATATACACTATGCTGGTATTATTATATATACACTATGCTGGTATTATTATATATACACTATGCTGGTATTATTATATATACACTATGCTGGTATTATTATATACACTATGCTGGTATTATTATATATACACTATGCTGGTATTATATACACTATGCTGGTATTATTATATACACTATGCTGGTATTATATACACTATGCTGGTATTATTATATATACACTATGCTGGTATTATTATATATACACTATGCTGGTATTATTATATATACACTATGCTGGTATTATTATATATACACTATGCTGGTATTATTATATATACACTATGCTGGTATTATATATATACACTATGCTGGTATTATTATATATACACTATGCTGGTATTATATATACTATGCTGGTATTATTATATATACACTATGCTGGTATTATATACACTATGCTGGTATTATATACACTATGCTGGTATTATATACACTATGCTGGTATTATTATATATACACTATGCTGGTATTATTATATATACACTATGCTGGTATTATTATATATACACTATGCTGGTATTATATATATACACTATGCTGGTATTATTATATATACACTATGCTGGTATTATATATACTATGCTGGTATTATTATATATACACTATGCTGGTATTATATACACTATGCTGGTATTATATACACTATGCTGGTATTATATACACTATGCTGGTATTATTATATATACACTATGCTGGTATTATTATATATATACACTATGCTGGTATTATTATATATACACTATGCTGGTATTATTATATATACACTATGCTGGTATTATATATATACACTATGCTGGTATTATTATATATACACTATGCTGGTATTATTATATATACACTATGCTGGTATTATTATATATACACTATGCTGGTATTATTATATATACACTATGCTGGTATTATTATATATATACACTATGCTGGTATTATTATATATATACACTATGCTGGTATTATATACACTATGCTGGTATTATTATATATACACTATGCTGGTATTATTATATACACTATGCTGGTATTATTATATATACACTATGCTGGTATTATTATATATACACTATGCTGGTATTATTATATATACACTATGCTGGTATTATTATATATACTATGCTGGTATTATTATATATACACTATGCTGGTATTATTATATATACACTATGCTGGTATTATTATATATACACTATGCTGGTATTATTATATATACACTATGCTGGTATTATTATATATATACACTATGCTGGTATTATTATATACACACTATGCTGGTATTATTATACATACACTATGCTGGTATTATTATATACACACTATGCTGGTATTATTATATACACACTATGCTGGTATTATTATATATACACTATGCTGGTATTATTATATATACACTATGCTGGTATTATTATATATACACTATGCTGGTATTATTATATATACACTATGCTGGTATTATTATATATACACTATGCTGGTATTATTATATACACACTATGCTGGTATTATTATACATACACTATGCTGGTATTATTATATACACACTATGCTGGTATTATTATATATACACTATGCTGGTATTATTATATATACACTATGCTGGTATTATTATATATACACTATGCTGGTATTATTATATATACACTATGCTGGTATTATTATATATACACTATGCTGGTATTATTATATATACACTATGCTGGTATTATATACACTATGCTGGTATTATATACACTATGCTGGTATTATATACACTATGCTGGTATTATATACACTATGCTGGTATTATTATATATACACTATGCTGGTATTATTATATATACACTATGCTGGTATTATATACACTATGCTGGTATTATTATATATACACTATGCTGGTATTATTATATACACTATGCTGGTATTATTATATATACACTATGCTGGTATTATTATATGCTGGTATTATTATATATACACTATGCTGGTATTATTATATATACACTATGCTGGTATTATTATATACACTATGCTGGTATTATTATATATACACTATGCTGGTATTATTATATATACACTATGCTGGTATTATTATATATACACTATGCTGGTATTATTATATACACTATGCTGGTATTATTATATATACACTATGCTGGTATTATTATATATACACTATGCTGGTATTATTATATATATACACTATGCTGGTATTATTATATATACACTATGCTGGTATTATTATATATACACTATGCTGGTATTATTATATATATACACTATGCTGGTATTATTATATATATACACTATGCTGGTATTATTATATATATACACTATGCTGGTATTATTATATATACACTATGCTGGTATTATTATATATATACACTATGCTGGTATTATTATATATATACACTATGCTGGTATTATTATATATACACTATGCTGGTATTATTATATATACACTATGCTGGTATTATTATATATACACTATGCTGGTATTATTATATATATACACTATGCTGGTATTATATACACTATGCTGGTATTATTATATATACACTATGCTGGTATTATATATACACTATGCTGGTATTATTATATGCTGGTATTATTATATATACACTATGCTGGTATTATTATATATACACTATGCTGGTATTATTATATATACACTATGCTGGTATTATTATATATACACTATGCTGGTATTATTATATATACACTATGCTGGTATTATTATATATACACTATGCTGGTATTATTATATATACACTATGCTGGTATTATTATATATATACACTATGCTGGTATTATATACACTATGCTGGTATTATTATATATACACTATGCTGGTATTATTATATATACATTATGCTGGTATTATTATATATACACTATGCTGGTATTATTATACATACACTATGCTGGTATTATTATATACACTATGCTGGTATTATTATATATACACTATGCTGGTATTATATACACTATGCTGGTATTATTATATATACACTATGCTGGTATTATTATATATACACTATGCTGGTATTATTATATATACACTATGCTGGTATTATTATATATACACTATGCTGGTATTATTATATATACACTATGCTGGTATTATTATATGCTGGTATTATTATATATACACTATGCTGGTATTATTATATATACACTATGCTGGTATTATTATATATACACTATGCTGGTATTATTATATATACACTATGCTGGTATTATTATATATACACTATGCTGGTATTATACACACTATGCTGGTATTATTATATATACACTATGCTGGTATTATTATATATACACTATGCTGGTATTATATACACTATGCTGGTATTATTATATATACACTATGCTGGTATTATATACACTATGCTGGTATTATTATATATACACTATGCTGGTATTATATACACTATGCTGGTATTATTATATATACACTATGCTGGTATTATTATATATACACTATGCTGGTATTATTATATATACACTATGCTGGTATTATTATATGCTGGTATTATTATATACACTATGCTGGTATTATTATATATACACTATGCTGGTATTATTATATACACTATGCTGGTATTATATATACACTATGCTGGTATTATTATATATACACTATGCTGGTATTATTATATATACACTATGCTGGTATTATTATATATACACTATGCTGGTATTATATATACACTATGCTGGTATTATATACACTATGCTGGTATTATTATATATACACTATGCTGGTATTATTATATATACACTATGCTGGTATTATTATATATACACTATGCTGGTATTATTATATATACACTATGCTGGTATTATTATATATACACTATGCTGGTATTATTATATACACTATGCTGGTATTATTATATATACACTATGCTGGTATTATTATATATACACTATGCTGGTATTATTATATATACACTATGCTGGTATTATTATATACACTATGCTGGTATTATTATATATACACTATGCTGGTATTATTATATACACTATGCTGGTATTATTATATATACACTATGCTGGTATTATTATATGCTGGTATTATTATATATACACTATGCTGGTATTATTATATATACACTATGCTGGTATTCTATACACTATGCTGGTATTATTATATATACACTATGCTGGTATTATTATATATACACTATGCTGGTATTATTATATATACACTATGCTGGTATTATATATATACACTATGCTGGTATTATTATATATACACTATGCTGGTATTATTATATATACACTATGCTGGTATTATTATATATACACTATGCTGGTATTATTATATATACACTATGCTGGTATTATTATATATACACTATGCTGGTATTATATACACTATGCTGGTATTATATACACTATGCTGGTATTATTATATATACACTATGCTGGTATTATTATATACACTATGCTGGTATTATTATATATACACTATGCTGGTATTATATACACTATGCTGGTATTATATACACTATGCTGGTATTATTATATATACACTATGCTGGTATTATTATATATACACTATGCTGGTATTATTATATATACACTATGCTGGTATTATTATATATACACTATGCTGGTATTATTATATATACACTATGCTGGTATTATTATATATACACTATGCTGGTATTATATATACACTATGCTGGTATTATTATATATACACTATGCTGGTATTATTATATATATACTATGCTGGTATTATATACACTATGCTGGTATTATTATATATACACTATGCTGGTATTATTATATATACACTATGCTGGTATTATTATATATACACTATGCTGGTATTATATATACACTATGCTGGTATTATTATATATACACTATGCTGGTATTATATATACACTATGCTGGTATTATTATATATATACTATGCTGGTATTATTATATATACACTATGCTGGTATTATTATATATACACTATGCTGGTATTATTATATATACACTATGCTGGTATTATTATATACACTATGCTGGTATTATTATATATACACTATGCTGGTATTACACTATGCTGGTATTATATACACTATGCTGGTATTATTATATATACACTATGCTGGTATTATTATATATACACTATGCTGGTATTATTATATATACACTATGCTGGTATTATATACACTATGCTGGTATTATTATATACACTATGCTGGTATTATTATATATACACTATGCTGGTATTATTATATATACACTATGCTGGTATTATTATATATACACTATGCTGGTATTATTATATATACACTATGCTGGTATTATTATATACACACTATGCTGGTATTATTATATACACTATGCTGGTATTATTATATATACACTATGCTGGTATTATTATATATACACTATGCTGGTATTATATATATACACTATGCTGGTATTATTATATATACACTATGCTGGTATTATTATATACACACTATGCTGGTATTATTATATACACACTATGCTGGTATTATTATATATACACTATGCTGGTATTATTATATATACACTATGCTGGTATTATTATATATACACTATGCTGGTATTATTATATATACACTATGCTGGTATTATTATATGCTGGTATTATTATATATACACTATGCTGGTATTATTATATATACACTATGCTGGTATTATATACACTATGCTGGTATTATTATATACACTATGCTGGTATTATTATATATACACTATGCTGGTATTATATACACTATGCTGGTATTATTATATATACACTATGCTGGTATTATTATATACACTATGCTGGTATTATATACACTATGCTGGTATTATTATATATACACTATGCTGGTATTATTATATATACACTATGCTGGTATTATTATATATACACTATGCTGGTATTATTATATATACACTATGCTGGTATTATTATATATACACTATGCTGGTATTATTATATATACACTATGCTGGTATTATTATATATACACTATGCTGGTATTATTATATATACACTATGCTGGTATTATTATATATACACTATGCTGGTATTATATACACTATGCTGGTATTATTATATATATACACTATGCTGGTATTATTATATATATACACTATGCTGGTATTATTATATATACACTATGCTGGTATTATTATATATACACTATGCTGGTATTATTATATATACACTATGCTGGTATTATTATATATACACTATGCTGGTATTATTATATATACACTATGCTGGTATTATTATATATACACTATGCTGGTATTATTATATATACACTATGCTGGTATTATTATATATACACTATGCTGGTATTATTATATATACACTATGCTGGTATTATTATATATACACTATGCTGGTATTATATACACTATGCTGGTATTATTATATATACACTATGCTGGTATTATATACACTATGCTGGTATTATTATATATACACTATGCTGGTATTATTATATATACACTATGCTGGTATTATTATATATACACTATGCTTGTATTATTATATATACACTATGCTGGTATTATATACACTATGCTGGTATTATTATATATACACTATGCTGGTATTATATACACTATGCTGGTATTATTATATATACACTATGCTGGTATTATATACACTATGCTGGTATTATTATATATACACTATGCTGGTATTATTATATATACACTATGCTGGTATTATTATATATACACTATGCTTGTATTATTATATATACACTATGCTGGTATTATTATATATACACTATGCTGGTATTATTATATATACACTATGCTGGTATTATTATATATACACTATGCTGGTATTATTATATATACACTATGCTGGTATTATTATATATACACTATGCTGGTATTATTATATATACACTATGCTGGTATTATTATATATACACTATGCTGGTATTATTATATATACACTATGCTGGTATTATTATATATACACTATGCTGGTATTATTATATATACACTATGCTGGTATTATTATATATACACTATGCTGGTATTATTATATATACACTATGCTGGTATTATTATATATACACTATGCTGGTATTATTATATATACACTATGCTGGTATTATTATATATACACTATGCTGGTATTATATACACTATGCTGGTATTATTATATATACACTATGCTGGTATTATTATATATACACTATGCTGGTATTATTATATATACACTATGCTGGTATTATTATATATACACTATGCTGGTATTATTATATATACACTATGCTGGTATTATATACACTATGCTGGTATTATTATATATACACTATGCTGGTATTATTATATATACACTATGCTGGTATTATTATATATACACTATGCTGGTATTATTATATATACACTATGCTGGTATTATTATATATACACTATGCTGGTATTATATATATACACTATGCTGGTATTATTATATATACACTATGCTGGTATTATTATATATACACTATGCTGGTATTATTATATATACACTATGCTGGTATTATTATATATACACTATGCTGGTATTATATACACTATGCTGGTATTATTATATATACACTATGCTGGTATTATATACACTATGCTGGTATTATTATATATACACTATGCTGGTATTATATACACTATGCTGGTATTATTATATATACACTATGCTGGTATTATTATATATACACTATGCTGGTATTATTATATATACACTATGCTTGTATTATTATATATACACTATGCTGGTATTATTATATATACACTATGCTGGTATTATATACACTATGCTGGTATTATTATATATACACTATGCTGGTATTATTATATATACACTATGCTGGTATTATTATATATACACTATGCTGGTATTATTATATATACACTATGCTTGTATTATTATATATACACTATGCTGGTATTATTATATATACACTATGCTGGTATTATTATATATACACTATGCTGGTATTATTATATATACACTATGCTGGTATTATTATATATACACTATGCTGGTATTATATACACTATGCTGGTATTATTATATATACACTATGCTGGTATTATTATATATACTATGCTGGTATTATTATATATACACTATGCTGGTATTATTATATATACACTATGCTGGTATTATTATATATACACTATGCTGGTATTATTATATATACACTATGCTGGTATTATTATATATACTATGCTGGTATTATTATATATACACTATGCTGGTATTATTATATATACACTATGCTGGTATTATTATATATACACTATGCTGGTATTATTATATATACACTATGCTGGTATTATTATATATACACTATGCTGGTATTATTATATATACACTATGCTGGTATTATATACACTATGCTGGTATTATTATATATACACTATGCTGGTATTATATACACTATGCTGGTATTATTATATATACACTATGCTGGTATTATTATATATACACTATGCTGGTATTATATACACTATGCTGGTATTATTATATATACACTATGCTGGTATTATATACACTATGCTGGTATTATTATATATACACTATGCTGGTATTATTATATATACACTATGCTTGTATTATTATATATACACTATGCTGGTATTATTATATATACACTATGCTGGTATTATTATATATACACTATGCTGGTATTATTATATATACACTATGCTGGTATTATTATATACACTATGCTGGTATTATTATATACACTATGCTGGTATTATATATACACTATGCTGGTATTATTATATATACACTATGCTGGTATTATTATATATATACACTATGCTGGTATTATTATATATACACTATGCTGGTATTATTATATATACACTATGCTGGTATTATTATATATACACTATGCTGGTATTATTATATATACACTATGCTGGTATTATTATATATATACACTATGCTGGTATTATTATATATATACTATGCTGGTATTATTATATATACACTATGCTGGTATTATTATATACACTATGCTGGTATTATATACACTATGCTGGTATTATTATATATACACTATGCTGGTATTATTATATATACACTATGCTGGTATTATTATATATACACTATGCTGGTATTATTATATATACACTATGCTGGTATTATTATATATACACTATGCTGGTATTATTATATATACACTATGCTGGTATTATTATATATACACTATGCTGGTATTATTATATATACACTATGCTGGTATTATTATATATACACTATGCTGGTATTATTATATATACACTATGCTGGTATTATTATATATACACTATGCTGGTATTATTATATATACACTATGCTGGTATTATTATATATACACTATGCTGGTATTATTATATATACACTATGCTGGTATTATTATATATACACTATGCTGGTATTACATACACTATGCTGGTATTATATATACACTATGCTGGTATTATTATATATACACTATGCTGGTATTATTAGATATACACTATGCTGGTATTATTAGATATACACTATGCTGGTATTATTAGATATACACTATGCTGGTATTATTAGATATACACTATGCTGGTATTATTATATATACACTATGCTGGTATTATTATATACACTATGCTGGTATTATTAGATATACACTATGCTGGTATTATTATATATACACTATGCTGGTATTATTATATATACACTATGCTGGTATTATTATATACACTATGCTGGTATTATTATATATACACTATGCTGGTATTATTATATATACACTATGCTGGTATTATTATATATACACTATGCTGGTATTATTATATATACACTATGCTGGTATTATTATATATACACTATGCTGGTATTATTATATACACTATGCTGGTATTATTATATATACACTATGCTGGTATTATATACACTATGCTGGTATTATTATATACACTATGCTGGTATTATTATATATACACTATGCTGGTATTATTATATATACACTATGCTGGTATTATTATATATACACTATGCTGGTATTATTATATATACACTATGCTGGTATTATTATATATACTATGCTGGTATTATTATATATACACTATGCTGGTATTATTATATACACTATGCTGGTATTATTATATACACTATGCTGGTATTATTATATATACACTATGCTGGTATTATATACACTATGCTGGTATTATATACACTATGCTGGTATTATTATATATACACTATGCTGGTATTATTATTATATACACTATGCTGGTATTATTATTATATACACTATGCTGGTATTATTATATATACACTATGCTGGTATTATTATTATATACACTATGCTGGTATTATTATATATACACTATGCTGGTATTATTATTATATATACACTATGCTGGTATTATTATATATACACTATGCTGGTATTATATACACTATGCTGGTATTATTATATATACACTATGCTGGTATTATTATATATACACTATGCTGGTATTATTATATATACACTATGCTGGTATTATTATATATACACTATGCTGGTATTATTATATATACACTATGCTGGTATTATTATATACACTATGCTGGTATTATTATATATACACTATGCTGGTATTATTATATATACACTATGCTGGTATTATTATATATACACTATGCTGGTATTATTATATATACACTATGCTGGTATTATTATATATACACTATGCTGGTATTATATACACTATGCTGGTATTATATACACTATGCTGGTATTATTATATGCTGGTATTATTATATATACACTATGCTGGTATTATTATATATACACTATGCTGGTATTATTATATGCTGGTATTATTATATATACACTATGCTGGTATTATTATATATACACTATGCTGGTATTATATACACTATGCTGGTATTATTATATATATACACTATGCTGGTAGTATTATATATACACTATGCTGGTATTATTATATATACACTATGCTGGTATTATTATATATACACTATGCTGGTATTATTATATATACACTATGCTGGTATTATTATATATACACTATGCTGGTATTATTATATATACACTATGCTGGTATTATTATATATACACTATGCTGGTATTATTATATATACACTATGCTGGTATTATTATATATACACTATGCTGGTATTATTATATATACACTATGCTGGTATTATTATATATACACTATGCTGGTATTATTATATATACACTATGCTGGTATTATTATATATACACTATGCTGGTATTATTATATATACACTATGCTGGTATTATTATATATACACTATGCTGGTATTATTATATATACACTATGCTGGTATTATTATATATACACTATGCTGGTATTATTATATATACACTATGCTGGTATTATTATATATACACTATGCTGGTATTATTATATATACACTATGCTGGTATTATTATATATACACTATGCTGGTATTATTATATATACACTATGCTGGTATTATTATATATACACTATGCTGGTATTATTATATATACACTATGCTGGTATTATATACACTATGCTGGTATTATATACACTATGCTGGTATTATTATATATACACTATGCTGGTATTATTATATACACTATGCTGGTATTATTATATACACTATGCTGGTATTATTATATACACTATGCTGGTATTATTATATATACACTATGCTGGTATTATTATTATATACACTATGCTGGTATTATTATATATATACTATGCTGGTATTATTATATATACACTATGCTGGTATTATTATATATACACTATGCTGGTATTATATACACTATGCTGGTATTATTATATATACACTATGCTGGTATTATTATATATATACTATGCTGGTATTATTATATATACACTATGCTGGTATTATTATATATACACTATGCTGGTATTATTATATACACTATGCTGGTATTATTATATACACTATGCTGGTATTATTATATATACACTATGCTGGTATTATATACACTATGCTGGTATTATATACACTATGCTGGTATTATTATATACACTATGCTGGTATTATTATATATACACTATGCTGGTATTATATACACTATGCTGGTATTATATACACTATGCTGGTATTATTATATACACTATGCTGGTATTATTATATATACACTATGCTGGTATTATTATATATACACTATGCTGGTATTATTATATATACACTATGCTGGTATTATTATATATATACACTATGCTGGTATTATATACACTATGCTGGTATTATTATATATACACTATGCTGGTATTATTATATATACACTATGCTGGTATTATTATATATACACTATGCTGGTATTATTATATATACACTATGCTGGTATTATTATATGCTGGTATTATTATATATACACTATGCTGGTATTATTATATATACACTATGCTGGTATTATTATATACACTATGCTGGTATTATTATATATACACTATGCTGGTATTATTATATATACACTATGCTGGTATTATTATATACACTATGCTGGTATTATTATATATACACTATGCTGGTATTATTATATATACACTATGCTGGTATTATTATATATACACTATGCTGGTATTATATACACTATGCTGGTATTATTATATATATATACACTATGCTGGTATTATTATATATATACACTATGCTGGTATTATATACACTATGCTGGTATTATTATATATACACTATGCTGGTATTATTATATATACACTATGCTGGTATTATTATATGCTGGTATTATTATATATACACTATGCTGGTATTATTATATATACACTATGCTGGTATTATTATATACACTATGCTGGTATTATTATATATACACTATGCTGGTATTATTATATATACACTATGCTGGTATTATTATATATACTATGCTGGTATTATTATATATACACTATGCTGGTATTATATACACTATGCTGGTATTATTATATATACACTATGCTGGTATTATTATATATACACTATGCTGGTATTATTATATATACACTATGCTGGTATTATTATATATACACTATGCTGGTATTATTATATATACACTATGCTGGTATTATTATATATACACTATGCTGGTATTATTATATACACACTATGCTGGTATTATTATATACACACTATGCTGGTATTATTATATATACACTATGCTGGTATTATTATATATACACTATGCTGGTATTATTATATATACACTATGCTGGTATTATTATATATACACTATGCTGGTATTATTATATATACACTATGCTGGTATTATTATATATACACTATGCTGGTATTATTATATACACTATGCTGGTATTATTATATATACACTATGCTGGTATTATTATATATACACTATGCTGGTATTATATACACTATGCTGGTATTATTATATATACACTATGCTGGTATTATTATATATACACTATGCTGGTATTATACACACTATGCTGGTATTATTATATATACACTATGCTGGTATTATTATATATACACTATGCTGGTATTAATATATACACTATGCTGGTATTATTATATATACACTATGCTGGTATTATTATATACACTATGCTGGTATTATTATATATACACTATGCTGGTATTATATACACTATGCTGGTATTATTATATATACACTATGCTGGTATTATTATATATACACTATGCTGGTATTATTATATATACACTATGCTTGTATTATTATTTATACACTATGCTGGTATTATTATATATACACTATGCTGGTATTATTATATATACACTATGCTGGTATTATTATATACACTATGCTGGTATTATTATTTATACACTATGCTGGTATTATTATATATACACTATGCTGGTATTATTATATATACACTATGCTGGTATTATTATATATACACTATGCTGGTATTATTATATATACTATGCTGGTATTATTATATATACACTATGCTGGTATTATTATATATACACTATGCTGGTATTATTATATACACTATGCTGGTATTATTATATATACACTATGCTGGTATTATTATATATACGCTATGCTGGTATTATTATATATACACTATGCTGGTATTATATACACTATGCTGGTATTATTATATATACACTATGCTGGTATTATATACACTATGCTGGTATTATTATATATACACTATGCTGGTATTATTATATATACACTATGCTGGTATTATTATATATACACTATGCTGGTATTATTATATATACACTATGCTGGTATTATTATATATACACTATGCTGGTATTATTATATATACACTATGCTGGTATTATATACACTATGCTGGTATTATTATATATACACTATGCTGGTATTATATACACTATGCTGGTATTATTATATATACACTATGCTGGTATTATTATATATACACTATGCTGGTATTATTATATATACACTATGCTTGTATTATTATATATACACTATGCTGGTATTATTATATATACACTATGCTGGTATTATTATATATACACTATGCTGGTATTATATACACTATTCTGGTATTATTATATATACACTATGCTGGTATTATTATATATACACTATGCTGGTATTATATACACTATGCTGGTATTATTATATATACACTATGCTGGTATTATTATATATACACTATGCTGGTATTATTATATATACACTATGCTGGTATTATTATATATACACTATGCTGGTATTATTATATATACACTATGCTGGTATTATTATATATACACTATGCTGGTATTATTATATATACACTATGCTGGTATTATTATATATACACTATGCTGGTATTATTATATATACACTATGCTGGTATTATTATATATACACTATGCTGGTATTATTATATATACACTATGCTGGTATTATTATATATACACTATGCTGGTATTATTATATATACACTATGCTGGTATTATTATATACACTATGCTGGTATTATTATATATACACTATGCTGGTATTATTATATATACACTATGCTGGTATTACATACACTATGCTGGTATTATTATATATACACTATGCTGGTATTATTATATATACACTATGCTGGTATTATTAGATATACACTATGCTGGTATTATTAGATATACACTATGCTGGTATTATTATATACACTATGCTGGTATTATTAGATATACACTATGCTGGTATTATTATATATACACTATGCTGGTATTATATATACACTATGCTGGTATTATTATATATACACTATGCTGGTATTATTATATATACACTATGCTGGTATTATTATATATACACTATGCTGGTATTATATATATACACTATGCTGGTATTATTATATATACACTATGCTGGTATTATTATATATACACTATGCTGGTATTATTATATATACACTATGCTGGTATTATTATATATACACTATGCTGGTATTATTATATATACACTATGCTGGTATTATTATATACACTATGCTGGTATTATTATATATACACTATGCTGGTATTATTATATATACACTATGCTGGTATTATTATATATACACTATGCTGGTATTATTATATATACACTATGCTGGTATTATTATATACACTATGCTGGTATTATTATATATACACTATGCTGGTATTATTATATATACACTATGCTGGTATTATATACACTATGCTGGTATTATTATATATACACTATGCTGGTATTATTATATATACACTATGCTGGTATTATATACACTATGCTGGTATTATTATATATACACTATGCTGGTATTATTATATATACACTATGCTGGTATTATATATACACTATGCTGGTATTATTATATATACACTATGCTGGTATTATTATATATACACTATGCTGGTATTATATACACTATGCTGGTATTATTATATATACACTATGCTGGTATTATTATATATACACTATGCTGGTATTATTATATATACACTATGCTGGTATTATTATATATACACTATGCTGGTATTATTATATGCTGGTATTATTATATATACACTATGCTGGTATTATATACACTATGCTGGTATTATTATATGCTGGTATTATTATATATACACTATGCTGGTATTATTATATATACACTATGCTGGTATTATTATATATACACTATGCTGGTATTATTATATATACACTATGCTGGTATTATTATATATACACTATGCTGGTATTATATACACACTATGCTGGTATTATTATATATACACTATGCTGGTATTATTATATATACACTATGCTTGTATTATTATTTATACACTATGCTGGTATTATTATATATACACTATGCTGGTATTATTATATATACACTATGCTGGTATTATTATATACACTATGCTGGTATTATTATATATACACTATGCTGGTATTATTATATATACACTATGCTGGTATTATATACACTATGCTGGTATTATTATATATACACTATGCTGGTATTATTATATATACACTATGCTGGTATTATTATATATACTATGCTGGTATTATTATATATACACTATGCTGGTATTATTATATACACTATGCTGGTATTATTATATACACTATGCTGGTATTATTATATATACACTATGCTGGTATTATTATATATACACTATGCTGGTATTATTATATATACACTATGCTGGTATTATTATATATACACTATGCTGGTATTATTATATATACACTATGCTGGTATTATTATATATACACTATGCTGGTATTATATACACTATGCTGGTATTATTATATATACACTATGCTGGTATTATTATATATACACTATGCTGGTATTATTATATATACACTATGCTGGTATTATATATACACTATGCTGGTATTATTATATATACACTATGCTGGTATTATATACACTATGCTGGTATTATATACACTATGCTGGTATTATTATATATACACTATGCTGGTATTATTATATATACACTATGCTGGTATTATTATATATACACTATGCTGGTATTATTATATATACACTATGCTGGTATTATTATATATACACTATGCTGGTATTATTATATATACACTATGCTGGTATTATTATATATACACTATGCTGGTATTATTATATATACACTATGCTGGTATTATTATATATACACTATGCTGGTATTATTATATATACACTATGCTGGTATTATTATATATACACTATGCTGGTATTATTATATATACACTATGCTGGTATTATTATATATACACTATGCTGGTATTATTATATACACTATGCTGGTATTATTATATATACACTATGCTGGTATTATATACACTATGCTGGTATTATTATATATACACTATGCTGGTATTATATATATACACTATGCTGGTATTATTATATATACACTATGCTGGTATTATTATATATACACTATGCTGGTATTATTATATATACACTATGCTGGTATTATATACACTATGCTGGTATTATTATATATACACTATGCTGGTATTATTATATATACACTATGCTGGTATTATATATACACTATGCTGGTATTATTATATATACACTATGCTGGTATTATATACACTATGCTGGTATTATTATATATACACTATGCTGGTATTATATATACACTATGCTGGTATTATTATATATACACTATGCTGGTATTATTATATATACACTATGCTGGTATTATATACACTATGCTGGTATTATTATATATACACTATGCTGGTATTATATATACACTATGCTGGTATTATTATATATACACTATGCTGGTATTATTATATACACTATGCTGGTATTACACTATGCTGGTATTATATACACTATGCTGGTATTATATATACACTATGCTGGTATTATTATATATACACTATGCTGGTATTATATATATACACTATGCTGGTATTATTATATATACACTATGCTGGTATTATTATATATACACTATGCTGGTATTATTATATATACACTATGCTGGTATTATTATATATACACTATGCTGGTATTATTATATATACACTATGCTGGTATTATATACACTATGCTGGTATTATTATATATACACTATGCCGGTATTATATATACACTATGCTGGTATTATTATATATACACTATGCTGGTATTATTATATATACACTATGCTGGTATTATTATATATACACTATGCTGGTATTATTATATATACACTATGCTGGTATTATTATATATACACTATGCTGGTATTATTATATATACACTATGCTGGTATTATTATATATACACTATGCTGGTATTATTATATATACACTATGCTGGTATTATTATATATACACTATGCTGGTATTATTATATACACTATGCTGGTATTATTATATATACACTATGCTGGTATTATTATATATACACTATGCTGGTATTATTATATATACACTATGCTGGTATTATATACACTATGCTGGTATTATTATATATATACACTATGCTGGTATTATTATATACACTATGCTGGTATTATTATATATACACTATGCTGGTATTATATACACTATGCTGGTATTATTATATATACACTATGCTGGTATTATTATATATACACTATGCTGGTATTATTATATATACACTATGCTGGTATTATTATATACACTATGCTGGTATTATTATATACACTATGCTGGTATTATTATATATACACTATGCTGGTATTATTATATATACACTATGCTGGTATTATTATATATACACTATGCTGGTATTATTATATATACACTATGCTGGTATTTATATACACTATGCTGGTATTATTATATGCTGGTATTATTATATATATACACTATGCTGGTATTATTATATATATACACTATGCTGGTATTATTATATATACACTATGCTGGTATTATATACACTATGCTGGTATTATTATATGCTGGTATTATTATATATACACTATGCTGGTATTATTATATATACACTATGCTGGTATTATTATATATACACTATGCTGGTATTATTATATATACACTATGCTGGTATTATTATATATACACTATGCTGGTATTATTATATATACACTATGCTGGTATTATTATATATACACTATGCTGGTATTATATACACTATGCTGGTATATATACACTATGCTGGTATTATATACACTATGCTGGTATTATATACACTATGCTGGTATTATATACACTATGCTGGTATTATATACACTATGCTGGTATTATTATATGGTGGTATTATATATACACTATGCTGGTATTATTATATATACACTATGCTGGTATTATTATATATACACTATGCTGGTATTATTATATATACACTATGCTGGTATTATTATATATACACTATGCTGGTATTATTATATATACACTATGCTGGTATTATTATATATACACTATGCTGGTATTATTATATATACACTATGCTGGTATTATTATATATACACTATGCTGGTATTATATACACTATGCTGGTATTATTATATATACACTATGCTGGTATTATTATATATACACTATGCTGGTATTATTATATATACACTATGCTGGTATTATTATTATATACACTATGCTGGTATTATTATATATACACTATGCTGGTATTATTATATATACACTATGCTGGTATTATTATTATATACACTATGCTGGTATTATTATATATACACTATGCTGGTATTATTATATATACACTATGCTGGTATTATTATATATACACTATGCTGGTATTATTATATATACACTATGCTGGTATTATTATATATACACTATGCTGGTATTATTATATATACACTATGCTGGTATTATTATTATATATACACTATGCTGGTATTATTATTATATATACACTATGCTGGTATTATATACACTATGCTGGTATTATTATATATACACTATGCTGGTATTATTATATATAACTATGCTGGTATTATTATATATAACACTATGCTGGTATTATTATATATACACTATGCTGGTATTATATACACTATGCTGGTATTATATACACTATGCTGGTATTATTATATGCTGGTATTATTATATATACACTATGCTGGTATTATTATATATACACTATGCTGGTATTATTATATGCTGGTATTATTATATATACACTATGCTGGTATTATTATATATACACTATGCTGGTATTATTATATATACACTATGCTGGTATTATTATATATACACTATGCTGGTATTATTATATATACACTATGCTGGTATTATTATATTACACTATGCTGGTATTATTATATATACACTATGCTGGTATTATTATATATACACTATGCTGGTATTATTATATATACACTATGCTGGTATTATATACACTATGCTGGTATTATTATATATACACTATGCTGGTATTATTATATATACACTATGCTGGTATTATTATATATACACTATGCTGGTATTATTATATATACACTATGCTGGTATTATTATATATACACTATGCTGGTATTATTATATATACACTATGCTGGTATTATTATATATACACTATGCTGGTATTATTATATATACACTATGCTGGTATTATTATATATACTATGCTGGTATTATTATATATACACTATGCTGGTATTATTATATATACACTATGCTGGTATTATTATATATACACTATGCTGGTATTATTATATATACACTATGCTGGTATTATTATATATACACTATGCTGGTATTATTATATATACACTATGCTGGTATTATTATATGCTGGTATTATTATATATACACTATGCTGGTATTATTATATATACACTATGCTGGTATTATTATATATACACTATGCTGGTATTATTATATATACACTATGCTGGTATTATTATATATACACTATGCTGGTATTATTATATTACACTATGCTGGTATTATTATATATACACTATGCTGGTATTATTATATATACACTATGCTGGTATTATTATATATACACTATGCTGGTATTATATACACTATGCTGGTATTATTATATATACACTATGCTGGTATTATTATATATACACTATGCTGGTATTATTATATATACACTATGCTGGTATTATTATATATACACTATGCTGGTATTATATACACTATGCTGGTATTATTATATATATACACTATGCTGGTATTATTATATATACACTATGCTGGTATTATTATATATACACTATGCTGGTATTATTATATATACACTATGCTGGTATTATTATATATACACTATGCTGGTATTATTATATATACACTATGCTGGTATTATTATATATACACTATGCTGGTATTATATACACTATGCTGGTATTATTATATATACACTATGCTGGTATTATATACACTATGCTGGTATTATTATATATACACTATGCTGGTATTATTATATATACACTATGCTGGTATTATTATATATACACTATGCTGGTATTATTATATATACACTATGCTGGTATTATTATATATACACTATGCTGGTATTATTATATATACACTATGCTGGTATTATTATATATACACTATGCTGGTATTATTATATATACACTATGCTGGTATTATTATATATACACTATGCTGGTATTATTATATATACACTATGCTGGTATTATTATATATACACTATGCTGGTATTATTATATATACACTATGCTGGTATTATATACACTATGCTGGTATTATATACACTATGCTGGTATTATTATATATACACTATGCTGGTATTATTATATACACTATGCTGGTATTATATATACACTATGCTGGTATTATTATATACACTATGCTGGTATTATTATATATACACTATGCTGGTATTATTATATATACACTATGCTGGTATTATTATATATACACTATGCTGGTATTATTATATATACACTATGCTGGTATTATTATATATACACTATGCTGGTATTATTATATATACACTATGCTGGTATTATTATATATACACTATGCTGGTATTATATACACTATGCTGGTATTATTATATATACACTATGCTGGTATTATTATATATACACTATGCTGGTATTATTATATATACACTATGCTGGTATTATATACACTATGCTGGTATTATTATATATACACTATGCTGGTATTATTATATATACACTATGCTGGTATTATTATATACACACTATGCTGGTATTATTATATACACTATGCTGGTATTATTATATACACTATGCTGGTATTATTATATATACACTATGCTGGTATTATTATATACACTATGCTGGTATTATTATATATACACTATGCTGGTATTATTATATACACTATGCTGGTATTATTATATACACTATGCTGGTATTATTATATATACACTATGCTGGTATTATATACACTATGCTGGTATTATATACACTATGCTGGTATTATTATATACACTATGCTGGTATTATTATATATACACTATGCTGGTATTATTATATACACTATGCTGGTATTATTATATATACACTATGCTGGTATTATTATATATACACTATGCTGGTATTATTATATACACACTATGCTGGTATTATTATATATACACTATGCTGGTATTATTATATATACACTATGCTGGTATTATTATATATACACTATGCTGGTATTATTATATATACACTATGCTGGTATTATTATATATACACTATGCTGGTATTATTATATATACACTATGCTGGTATTATTATATATATACACTATGCTGGTATTATATACACGATGCTGGTATTATTATATATACACTATGCTGGTATTATTATATATACACTATGCTGGTATTATTATATGCTGGTATTATTATATATACACTATGCTGGTATTATTATATATACACTATGCTGGTATTATTATATACACTATGCTGGTATTATTATATATACACTATGCTGGTATTATTATATATACACTATGCTGGTATTATTATATACACTATGCTGGTATTATTATATATACACTATGCTGGTATTATTATATACACTATGCTGGTATTATTATATATACACTATGCTGGTATTATTATATATACACTATGCTGGTATTATTATATATACACTATGCTGGTATTATTATATATACACTATGCTGGTATTATTATATATACACTATGCTGGTATTATTATATATATACACTATGCTGGTATTATATACACGATGCTGGTATTATTATATATACACTATGCTGGTATTATTATATATACACTATGCTGGTATTATTATATGCTGGTATTATTATATATACACTATGCTGGTATTATTATATATACACTATGCTGGTATTATTATATACACTATGCTGGTATTATTATATATACACTATGCTGGTATTATTATATATACACTATGCTGGTATTATTATATACACTATGCTGGTATTATTATATATACACTATGCTGGTATTATTATATATACACTATGCTGGTATTATTATATATACACTATGCTGGTATTATTATATATACACTATGCTGGTATTATTATATATACACTATGCTGGTATTATATACACTATGCTGGTATTATTATATATACACTATGCTGGTATTATTATATACACTATGCTGGTATTATTATATATATACACTATGCTGGTATTATTATATATATACACTATGCTGGTATTATATACACTATGCTGGTATTATTATATATACACTATGCTGGTATTATATACACTATGCTGGTATTATTATATATACACTATGCTGGTATTATTATATATACACTATGCTGGTATTATTATATGCTGGTATTATTATATATACACTATGCTGGTATTATTATATATACACTATGCTGGTATTATTATATACACTATGCTGGTATTATTATATATACACTATGCTGGTATTATTATATATACACTATGCTGGTATTATTATATATATACACTATGCTGGTATTATATACACTATGCTGGTATTATTATATATACACTATGCTGGTATTATTATATATACACTATGCTGGTATTATTATATGCTGGTATTATTATATATACACTATGCTGGTATTATTATATATACACTATGCTGGTATTATTATATATACACTATGCTGGTATTATTATATATACACTATGCTGGTATTATTATATATACACTATGCTGGTATTATTATATATACACTATGCTGGTATTATTATATATACACTATGCTGGTATTATTATATATACACTATGCTGGTATTATTATATATACACTATGCTGGTATTATTATATATACACTATGCTGGTATTATTATATATACACTATGCTGGTATTATTATATATACACTATGCTGGTATTATTATATATATATACACTATATGCTGGTATTATTATATATACACTATGCTGGTATTATTATATATACACTATGCTGGTATTATTATATATACACTATGCTGGTATTATTATATATACACTATGCTGGTATTATTATATATACACTATGCTGGTATTATTATATATACACTATGCTGGTATTATTATATATACACTATGCTGGTATTATTATATATACACTATGCTGGTATTATTATATATACACTATGCTGGTATTATATACACTATGCTGGTATTATTATATATACACTATGCTGGTATTATTATATATACACTATGCTGGTATTATTATATATACACTATGCTGGTATTATTATATATACACTATGCTGGTATTATTATATATACACTATGCTGGTATTATTATATATACACTATGCTGGTATTATATACACTATGCTGGTATTATTATATATACACTATGCTGGTATTATTATATATACACTATGCTGGTATTATTATATATACACTATGCTGGTATTATTATATATACACTATGCTGGTATTATTATATATACACTATGCTGGTATTATATACACTATGCTGGTATTATTATATATACACTATGCTGGTATTATTATATATATACACTATGCTGGTATTATTATATATACACTATGCTGGTATTATTATATATACACTATGCTGGTATTATTATATATACACTATGCTGGTATTATTATATATACACTATGCTGGTATTATTATATATACACTATGCTGGTATTATATACACTATGCTGGTATTATTATATATACACTATGCTGGTATTATTATATATACACTATGCTGGTATTATTATATATACACTATGCTGGTATTATTATATATACACTATGCTGGTATTATTATATATACTATGCTGGTATTATTATATATACACTATGCTGGTATTATTATATACACTATGCTGGTATTATTATATACACTATGCTGGTATTATATACACTATGCTGGTATTATTATATATACACTATGCTGGTATTATATACACTATGCTGGTATTATTATATATACACTATGCTGGTATTATTATATATACACTATGCTGGTATTATTATATACACTATGCTGGTATTATATACACTATGCTGGTATTATTATATATACACTATGCTGGTATTATATACACTATGCTGGTATTATTATATATACACTATGCTGGTATTATTATATATACACTATGCTGGTATTATTATATATACACTATGCTGGTATTATTATATATACACTATGCTGGTATTATATACACTATGCTGGTATTATTATATATACACTATGCTGGTATTATATATATACACTATGCTGGTATTATATACACTATGCTGGTATTATTATATATACACTATGCTGGTATTATATACACTATGCTGGTATTATTATATATACACTATGCTGGTATTATATACACTATGCTGGTATTATTATATATACACTATGCTGGTATTATTATATATACACTATGCTGGTATTATTATATATACACTATGCTGGTATTATTATATATACACTATGCTGGTATTATTATATATACACTATGCTGGTATTATTATATATACACTATGCTGGTATTATTATATATACACTATGCTGGTATTATTATATATACACTATGCTGGTATTATATACACTATGCTGGTATTATATACACTATGCTGGTATTATTATATATACACTATGCTGGTATTATTATATATACACTATGCTGGTATTATTATATATACACTATGCTGGTATTATTATATATACACTATGCTGGTATTATTATATATACACTATGCTGGTATTATTATATATATATACACTATGCTTGTATTATATATATATATACACTATGCTGGTATTATTATATATACACTATGCTGGTATTATTATATATACACTATGCTGGTATTATATACACTATGCTGGTATTATATACACTATGCTGGTATTATTATATATACACTATGCTGGTATTATTATATATACACTATGCTGGTATTATTATATATACACTATGCTGGTATTATTATATATACACTATGCTGGTATTATTATATATACACTATGCTGGTATTATTATATATACACTATGCTGGTATTATTATATATACACTATGCTGGTATTATTATATATACACTATGCTGGTATTATTATATATACACTATGCTGGTATTATTATATATACACTATGCTGGTATTATTATATATACACTATGCTGGTATTATTATATATACACTATGCTGGTATTATTATATATACACTATGCTGGTATTATTATATATACACTATGCTGGTATTATTATATATACACTATGCTGGTATTATTATATGTACACTATGCTGGTATTATTATATATACACTATGCTGGTATTATTATATATACACTATGCTGGTATTATTATATATACACTATGCTGGTATTATTATATATACACTATGCTGGTATTATTATATATACACTATGCTGGTATTATTATATATACACTATGCTGGTATTATTATATACACACTATGCTGGTATTATTATATATATATACACTATGCTGGTATTATTATATATACACTATGCTGGTATTATTATATATACACTATGCTGGTATTATATATACACTATGCTGGTATTATTATATATACACTATGCTGGTATTATTATATATACACTATGCTGGTATTATTATATATACACTATGCTGGTATTATTATATATACACTATGCTGGTATTATATATACACTATGCTGGTATTATTATTATATACACTATGCTGGTATTATTATATATACACTATGCTGGTATTATTATATGCTGGTATTATTATATATACACTATGCTGGTATTATTATATACACTATGCTGGTATTATTATATATACACTATGCTGGTATTATATACACTATGCTGGTATTATTATATACACTATGCTGGTATTATTATATATACACTATGCTGGTATTATATACACTATGCTGGTATTATTATATATACACTATGCTGGTATTATATACACTATGCTGGTATTATTATATATACACTATGCTGGTATTATTATATATACACTATGCTGGTATTATTATATATACACTATGCTGGTATTATTATATATACACTATGCTGGTATTATTATATATACACTATGCTGGTATTATTATATATACACTATGCTGGTATTATTATATACACTATGCTGGTATTATTATATATACACTATGCTGGTATTATTATATATACACTATGCTGGTATTATTATATATACACTATGCTGGTATTATTATATATACACTATGCTGGTATTATTATATATACACTATGCTGGTATTATTATATACACACTATGCTGGTATTATTATATATATACACTATGCTGGTATTATTATATATACACTATGCTGGTATTATTATATATACACTATGCTGGTATTATTATATATACACTATGCTGGTATTATTATATATACACTATGCTGGTATTATTATATATACACTATGCTGGTATTATTATATATACACTATGCTGGTATTATTATATATACACTATGCTGGTATTATTATATACACACTATGCTGGTATTATTATATATATACACTATGCTGGTATTATTATATATACACTATGCTGGTATTATTATATACACTATGCTGGTATTATTATATATACACTATGCTGGTATTATTATATATACACTATGCTGGTATTATTATATATACACTATGCTGGTATTATATATACACTATGCTGGTATTATTATTATATACACTATGCTGGTATTATTATATATACACTATGCTGGTATTATTATATGCTGGTATTATTATATATACACTATGCTGGTATTATTATATACACTATGCTGGTATTATTATATATACACTATGCTGGTATTATATACACTATGCTGGTATTATTATATACACTATGCTGGTATTATTATATATACACTATGCTGGTATTATATACACTATGCTGGTATTATTATATACACTATGCTGGTATTATTATATATACACTATGCTGGTATTATTATATATACACTATGCTGGTATTATTATATATACACTATGCTGGTATTATTATATATACACTATGCTGGTATTATTATATACACACTATGCTGGTATTATTATATATACACTATGCTGGTATTATTATATATACACTATGCTGGTATTATTATATATACACTATGCTGGTATTATTATATATGCACTATGCTGGTATTATTATATATACACTATGCTGGTATTATTATATATACACTATGCTGGTATTATTATATATACACTATGCTGGTATTATTATATATACACTATGCTGGTATTATTATATATACACTATGCTGGTATTATTATATATACACTATGCTGGTATTATATATATACACTATGCTGGTATTATTATATATACACTATGCTGGTATTATTATATATACACTATGCTGGTATTATTATATATACACTATGCTGGTATTATTATATACACTATGCTGGTATTATTATATATACACTATGCTGGTATTATATACACTATGCTGGTATTATTATATATACACTATGCTGGTATTCTATACACTATGCTGGTATTATATACACTATGCTGGTATTATATACACTATGCTGGTATTATTATATATACACTATGCTGGTATTATTATATATACACTATGCTGGTATTATTATATATACACTATGCTGGTATTATTATATATACACTATGCTGGTATTATATACACTATGCTGGTATTATTATATATACACTATGCTGGTATTATTATATATACACTATGCTGGTATTATTATACACTATGCTGGTATTATTATATATACACTATGCTGGTATTATTATATATACACTATGCTGGTATTATTATATATACACTATGCTGGTATTATTATATATACACTATGCTGGTATTATATACACTATGCTGGTATTATTATATATACACTATGCTGGTATTATTATATATACACTATGCTGGTATTATTATATATACACTATGCTGGTATTATTATATATACACTATGCTGGTATTATATACACTATGCTGGTATTATTATATATACACTATGCTGGTATTATTATATATACACTATGCTGGTATTATTATATACACTATGCTGGTATTATTATATATACACTATGCTGGTATTATTATATATACACTATGCTGGTATTATTATATATACACTATGCTGGTATTATTATATATACACTATGCTGGTATTATTATATATACACTATGCTGGTATTATTATATATACACTATGCTGGTATTATTATATATACACTATGCTGGTATTATTATATATACACTATGCTGGTATTATTATATATACACTATGCTGGTATTATTATATATACACTATGCTGGTATTATTATATGCTGGTATTATTATATATACACTATGCTGGTATTATATACACTATGCTGGTATTATATACACTATGCTGGTATTATTATATATACACTATGCTGGTATTATTATATATACACTATGCTGGTATTATTATATATACACTATGCTGGTATTATTATATATACACTATGCTGGTATTATTATATATACACTATGCTGGTATTATTATATGCTGGTATTATTATATATACACTATGCTGGTATTATTATATATACACTATGCTGGTATTATTATATGCTGGTATTATTATATATACACTATGCTGGTATTATTATATATACACTATGCTGGTATTATATATACACTATGCTGGTATTATTATATGCTGGTATTATTATATATACACTATGCTGGTATTATATACACTATGCTGGTATTATATACACTATGCTGGTATTATATACACTATGCTGGTATTATATACACTATGCTGGTATTATATACACTATGCTGGTATTATTATATATACACTATGCTGGTATTATTATATATACACTATGCTGGTATTATTATATATACACTATGCTGGTATTATATACACTATGCTGGTATTATTATATGCTGGTATTATTATATATACACTATGCTGGTATTATTATATATACACTATGCTGGTATTATTATATACACTATGCTGGTATTATTATATATATACTATGCTGGTATTATTATATATACACTATGCTGGTATTATTATATATACACTATGCTGGTATTATTATATGCTGGTATTATTATATATACACTATGCTGGTATTATTATATATACACTATGCTGGTATTATTATATGCTGGTATTATTATATATACACTATGCTGGTATTATTATATATACACTATGCTGGTATTATTATATATACACTATGCTGGTATTATTATATATATACACTATGCTGGTATTATATACACTATGCTGGTATTATTATATACACTATGCTGGTATTATTATATACACTATGCTGGTATTATTATATACACTATGCTGGTATTATTATATATACACTATGCTGGTATTATTATATATACACTATGCTGGTATTATTATATATATACTATGCTGGTATTATTATATATACACTATGCTGGTATTATTATATATACACTATGCTGGTATTATTATATATATACACTATGCTGGTATTATTATATATACACTATGCTGGTATTATTATATATACACTATGCTGGTATTATTATATATACACTATGCTGGTATTATATACACTATGCTGGTATTATTATATATACACTATGCTGGTATTATTATATATACACTATGCTGGTATTATTATATATACACTATGCTGGTATTATTATATGCTGGTATTATTATATATACACTATGCTGGTATTATTATATATACACTATGCTGGTATTATTATATATACACTATGCTGGTATTATTATATATACACTATGCTGGTATTATATACACTATGCTGGTATTATTATATATACACTATGCTGGTATTATTATATATACACTATGCTGGTATTATTATATATACACTATGCTGGTATTATTATATATACACTATGCTGGTATTATTATATATACACTATGCTGGTATTATATATACACTATGCTGGTATTATTATATATACACTATGCTGGTATTATATACACTATGCTGGTATTATATACACTATGCTGGTATTATTATATATACACTATGCTGGTATTATTATATATACACTATGCTGGTATTATATATACACTATGCTGGTATTATTATATATACACTATGCTGGTATTATTATATATACACTATGCTGGTATTATTATATATACACTATGCTGGTATTATATACACTATGCTGGTATTATATATACACTATGCTGGTATTATATATACACTATGCTGGTATTATTATATGCTGGTATTATATACACTATGCTGGTATTATTATATATACACTATGCTGGTATTATTATATATACACTATGCTGGTATTATTATATATACACTATGCTGGTATTATATATACACTATGCTGGTATTATTATATATACACTATGCTGGTATTATTATATATACACTATGCTGGTATTATTATATATACACTATGCTGGTATTATTATATATACACTATGCTGGTATTATTATATATACACTATGCTGGTATTATTATATATACACTATGCTGGTATTATTATATATACACTATGCTGGTATTATTATATATACACTATGCTGGTATTATTATATATACACTATGCTGGTATTATTATATACACTATGCTGGTATTATATACACTATGCTGGTATTATTATATATACACTATGCTGGTATTATTATATATACACTATGCTGGTATTATTATATATACACTATGCTGGTATTATATATACACTATGCTGGTATTATTATATATACACTATGCTGGTATTATTATATACACTATGCTGGTATTATTATATATACACTATGCTGGTATTATTATATATACACTATGCTGGTATTATTATATATACACTATGCTGGTATTATATACACTATGCTGGTATTATTATATATACACTATGCTGGTATTATATATACACTATGCTGGTATTCTATACACTATGCTGGTATTATTATATATACACTATGCTGGTATTATTATATATACACTATGCTGGTATTATTATATATACACTATGCTGGTATTATTATATACACTATGCTGGTATTATATACACTATGCTGGTATTATTATATATACACTATGCTGGTATTATTATATATACACTATGCTGGTATTATTATATACACTATGCTGGTATTATTATATATACACTATGCTGGTATTATTATATATACACTATGCTGGTATTATTATATATACACTATGCTGGTATTATTATATATACACTATGCTGGTATTACACTATGCTGGTATTATTATATATACACTATGCTGGTATTATTATATATACACTATGCTGGTATTATATACACTATGCTGGTATTATTATATATACACTATGCTGGTATTATTATATATACACTATGCTGGTATTATTATATATACACTATGCTGGTATTATATACACTATGCTGGTATTATATACACTATGCTGGTATTATATACACTATGCTGGTATTATATACACTATGCTGGTATTATATACACTATGCTGGTATTATATATACACTATGCTGGTATTATATATATACACTATGCTGGTATTATTATATATACACTATGCTGGTATTATATATACACTATGCTGGTATTATATATACACTATGCTGGTATTATTATATGCTGGTATTATTATATATACACTATGCTGGTATTATTATATATACACTATGCTGGTATTATTATTATATACACTATGCTGGTATTATTATATATACACTATGCTGGTATTATTATATATACACTATGCTGGTATTATATACACTATGCTGGTATTATTATATATACACTATGCTGGTATTATTATATATACACTATGCTGGTATTATTATATACACTATGCTGGTATTATATATATACACTATGCTGGTATTATTATATACACTATGCTGGTATTATTATATATACACTATGCTGGTATTATTATATATACACTATGCTGGTATTATTATATACACTATGCTGGTATTATATATATACACTATGCTGGTATTATTATATACACTATGCTGGTATTATTATATATACACTATGCTGGTATTATTATATATACACTATGCTGGTATTATTATATACACTATGGCTGGTATTATTATATATACACTATGCTGGTATTATTATATACACTATGCTGGTATTATTATATATACACTATGCTGGTATTATTATATACACTATGCTGGTATTATTATATATACACTATGCTGGTATTATTATATATACACTATGCTGGTATTATTATATATACACTATGCTGGTATTATTATATATACACTATGCTGGTATTATTATATATACACTATGCTGGTATTATTATATATACACTATGCTGGTATTATTATATATACACTATGCTGGTATTATTATATATACACTATGCTGGTATTATTATATATACACTATGCTGGTATTATATACACTATGCTGGTATTATTATATACACTATGCTGGTATTATTATATACACTATGCTGGTATTATTATATATACACTATGCTGGTATTATATATACACTATGCTGGTATTATTATATATACACTATACTGGTATTATTATATATACACTATGCTGGTATTATTATATATACACTATGCTGGTATTATATACACTATGCTGGTATTATTATATATACACTATGCTGGTATTATTATATATACTATGCTGGTATTATTATATACACACTATGCTGGTATTATTATATATACACTATGCTGGTATTATTATATATACACTATGCTGGTATTATTATATATACACTATGCTGGTATTATATACACTATGCTGGTATTATTATATATACACTATGCTGGTATTATTATATATACACTATGCTGGTATGATTATATATACACTATGCTGGTATTATTATATATACACTATGCTGGTATTATTATATATACACTATGCTGGTATTATTATATATACACTATGCTGGTATTATTATATATACACTATGCTGGTATTATTATATATACACTATGCTGGTATTATTATATATACACTATGCTGGTATTATTATATATACACTATGCTGGTATTATATACACTATGCTGGTATTATTATATATACACTATGCTGGTATTATTATATATACACTATGCTGGTATTATTATATATACACTATGCTGGTATTATTATATATACACTATGCTGGTATTATTATATATACACTATGCTGGTATTATTATATATACACTATGCTGGTATTATTATATGCTGGTATTATTATATATACACTATGCTGGTATTATTATATATACACTATGCTGGTATTATTATATATACACTATGCTGGTATTATATACACTATGCTGGTATTATTATATACACTATGCTGGTATTATTATATACACTATGCTGGTATTATTATATATACACTATGCTGGTATTATTATATATACACTATGCTGGTATTATTATATATACACTATGCTGGTATTATTATATATACACTATGCTGGTATTATTATATATGCACTATGCTGGTATTATTATATATACACTATGCTGGTATTATTATATATACTATGCTGGTATTATTATATATACACTATGCTGGTATTATTATATACACTATGCTGGTATTATTATATACACTATGCTGGTATTATTATATACACTATGCTGGTATTATTATATATACACTATGCTGGTATTATATATACACTATGCTGGTATTATTATATGCTGGTATTATTATATATACACTATGCTGGTATTATTATATATACACTATGCTGGTATTATATACACTATGCTGGTATTATTATATATACACTA
>NW_027463141.1:0-38467 GCF_050947455.1 Rhinoderma darwinii
GTTTTTTAGACTGGCTGCCACGAGCTGAATCGAATGCAGCCAAGAGCGAGAGTCTAGGACTTACGGTTCAGGAGTTATTCACAGAAACATGGTTCTTTTACTGCCAGCCGCGAAAGCGAAAATAACCAAGATCGAGTGTCTAGGATTTACTTGTCAATAACTCGCCTGGGAAACATCCAGAGAAGTCAAACACAGTGCTCCTATACTAATTGCCAGGCGCTGAGACGAATGCCGCCAAGATCGAGCGTCTAGGACTTACGGTTAAGGAATTAGCCTCAGAAACATGGTTCTGAACATGCTGCCAATTGCTCGCCTGGGAAACATGCAGAGAAGTCCAAGATAGTGTTTTTTAGACTGGCTGCCACGAGCTGAATCGAATGCAGCCAAGAGCGAGCGTCTGTGACTTACGGTTCAGGAGTTATTCACAGAAACATGGTTCTGAACATGCTGCCAATTGCTCGCCTGGGAAACATGCAGAGAAATCCAAGATAGTGTTTTTTAGACTGGCTGCCACGAGCTGAATCGAATGCAGCCAAGAGCGAGCGTCTAGGACTTACGGTTCAGGAGTTATTCACAGAAACATGGTTCTTTTACTGCCAGCCGCGAAAGCGAAAATAACCAAGATCGAGCGTCTAGGATTTACTTGTCAATAACTCGCCTGGGAAACATCCAGAGAAGTCAAACACAGTGCTCCTATACTAATTGCCAGGCGCTGAGACGAATGCCGCCAAGATCGAGCGTCTAGGACTTACGGTTAAGGAATTAGCCTCAGAAACATGGTTCTGAACATGCTGCCAATTGCTCGCCTGGGAAACATGCAGAGAAGTCCAAGATAGTGTTTTTTAGACTGGCTGCCACGAGCTGAATCGAATGCAGCCAAGAGCGAGCGTCTAGGACTTACGGTTCAGGAGTTATTCACAGAAACATGGTTCTGAACATGCTGCCAATTGCTCGCCTGGGAAACATGCAGATAAGTCCAAGATAGTGTTTTTTAGACTGGCTGCCACGAGCTGAATCGAATGCAGGCAAGATCGAGCGTCTGTGACTTACGGTTCAGGAGTTATTCACAGAAACATGGTTCTGAACATGCTGCCAATTGCTCGCCTGGGAAACATGCAGAGAAGTCCAAGATAGTGTTTTTTAGACTGGCTGCCACGAGCTGAATCGAATGCAGCCAAGAGCGAGCGTCTAGGACTTACGGTTCAGGAGTTATTCACAGAAACATGGTTCTTTTACTGCCAGCCGCGAAAGCGAAAATAACCAAGATCGAGCGTCTAGGATTTACTTGTCAATAACTCGCCTGGGAAACATCCAGAGAAGTCAAACACAGTGCTCCTATACTAATTGCCAGGCGCTGAGACGAATGCCGCCAAGATCGAGCGTCTAGGACTTACGGTTAAGGAATTAGCCTCAGAAACATGGTTCTGAACATGCTGCCAATTGCTCGCCTGGGAAACATGCAGAGAAGTCCAAGATAGTGTTTTTTAGACTGGCTGCCACGAGCTGAATCGAATGCAGCCAAGAGCGAGCGTCTAGGACTTACGGTTCAGGAGTTATTCACAGAAACATGGTTCTTTTACTGCCAGCCGCGAAAGCGAAAATAACCAAGATCGAGCGTCTAGGATTTACTTGTCAATAACTCGCCTGGGAAACATCCAGAGAAGTCAAACACAGTGCTCCTATACTAATTGCCAGGCGCTGAGACGAATGCCGCCAAGATCGAGCGTCTAGGACTTACGGTTAAGGAATTAGCCTCAGAAACATGGTTCTGAACATGCTGCCAATTGCTCGCCTGGGAAACATGCAGAGAAGTCCAAGATAGTGTTTTTTAGACTGGCTGCCACGAGCTGAATCGAATGCAGCCAAGAGCGAGCGTCTGTGACTTACGGTTCAGGAGTTATTCACAGAAACATGGTTCTGAACATGCTGCCAATTGCTCGCCTGGGAAACATGCAGAGAAGTCCAAGATAGTGTTTTTTAGACTGGCTGCCACGAGCTGAATCGAATGCAGCCAAGAGCGAGCGTCTGTGACTTACGGTTCAGGAGTTATTCACAGAAACATGGTTCTGAACATGCTGCCAATTGCTCGCCTGGGAAACATGCAGAGAAGTCCAAGATAGTGTTTTTTAGACTGGCTGCCACGAGCTGAATCGAATGCAGCCAAGAGCGAGCGTCTGTGACTTACGGTTCAAGAGTTATTCACAGAAACATGGTTCTTTTACTGCCAGCCGCGAAAGCGAAAATAACCAAGATCGAGCGTCTAGGATTTACTTGTCAATAACTCGCCTGGGAAACATCCAGAGAAGTCAAACACAGTGCTCCTATACTAATTGCCAGGCGCTGAGACGAATGCCGCCAAGATCGAGCGTCTAGGACTTACGGTTCAAGAATTAGCTTTAGAAACATTTCCCTTAGGAACATGCAGAGAAGTCCAATATAGTGTTTTTTAGACTGGCTGCCACGAGCTGAATCAAATGCAGCCAAGAGCGAGCGTCTGTGACTTACGGTTCAGGAGTTATTCACAGAAACATGGTTCTGAACATGCTGCCAATTGCTCGCCTGGGAAACATGCAGAGAAGTCCAAGATAGTGTTTTTTAGACTGGCTGCCACGAGCTGAATCGAATGCAGCCAAGAGCGAGCGTCTGTGACTTACGGTTCAGGAGTTATTCACAGAAACATGGTTCTGAACATGCTGCCAATTGCTCGCCTGGGAAACATGCAGAGAAGTCCAAGATAGTGTTTTTTAGACTGGCTGCCACGAGCTGAATCGAATGCAGCCAAGAGCGAGCGTCTGTGACTTACGGTTCAGGAGTTATTCACAGAAACATGGTTCTGAACATGCTGCCAATTGCTCGCCTGGGAAACATGCAGAGAAGTCCAAGATAGTGTTTTTTAGACTGGCTGCCACGAGCTGAATCTAATGCAGCCAAGAGCGAGCGTCTGTGACTTACGGTTCAGGAGTTATTCACAGAAACATGGTTCTGAACATGCTGCCAATTGCTCGCCTGGGAAACATGCAGAGAAGTCCAAGATAGTGTTTTTTAGACTGGCTGCCACGAGCTGAATCGAATGCAGCCAAGAGCGAGCGTCTGTGACTTACGGTTCAGGAGTTATTCACAGAAACATGGTTCTGAACATGCTGCCAATTGCTCGCCTGGGAAACATGCAGAGAAGTCCAAGATAGTGTTTTTTAGACTGGCTGCCACGAGCTGAATCAAATGCAGCCAAGAGCGAGCGTCTGTGACTTACGGTTCAAGAGTTATTCACAGAAACATGGTTCTTTTACTGCCAGCCGCGAAAGCGAAAATAACCAAGATCGAGCGTCTAGGATTTACTTGTCAATAACTCGCCTGGGAAACATCCAGAGAAGTCAAACACAGTGCTCCTATACTAATTGCCAGGCGCTGAGACGAATGCCGCCAAGATCGAGCGTCTAGGACTTACGGTTCAAGAATTAGCTTTAGAAACATTTCCCTTAGGAACATGCAGAGAAGTCCAAGATAGTGTTTTTTAGACTGGCTGCCACGAGCTGAATCGAATGCAGCCAAGAGCGAGCGTCTGTGACTTACGGTTCAGGAGTTATTCACAGAAACATGGTTCTGAACATGCTGCCAATTGCTCGCCTGGGAAACATGCAGAGAAGTCCAAGATAGTGTTTTTTAGACTGGCTGCCACGAGCTGAATCGAATGCAGCCAAGAGCGAGCGTCTGTGACTTACGGTTCAGGAGTTATTCACAGAAACATGGTTCTGAACATGCTGCCAATTGCTCGCCTGGGAAACATGCAGAGAAGTCCAAGATAGTGTTTTTTAGACTGGCTGCCACGAGCTGAATCGAATGCAGCGAGGAGCGAGCGTCTGTGACTTACGGTTCAGGAGTTATTCACAGAAACATGGTTCTGAACATGCTGCCAATTGCTCGCCTGGGAAACATGCAGAGAAGTCCAAGATAGTGTTTTTTAGACTGGCTGCCACGAGCTGAATCGAATGCAGCCAAGAGCGAGCGTCTGTGACTTACGGTTCAGGAGTTATTCACAGAAACATGGTTCTGAACATGCTGCCAATTGCTCGCCTGGGAAACATGCAGAGAAGTCCAAGATAGTGTTTTTTAGACTGGCTGCCACGAGCTGAATCGAATGCAGCCAAGAGCGAGCGTCTGTGACTTACGGTTCAGGAGTTATTCACAGAAACATGGTTCTGAACATGCTGCCAATTGCTCGCCTGGGAAACATGCAGAGAAGTCCAAGATAGTGTTTTTTAGACTGGCTGCCACGAGCTGAATCAAATGCAGCCAAGAGCGAGCGTCTGTGACTTACGGTTCAAGAGTTATTCACAGAAACATGGTTCTTTTACTGCCAGCCGCGAAAGCGAAAATAACCAAGATCGAGCGTCTAGGATTTACTTGTCAATAACTCGCCTGGGAAACATCCAGAGAAGTCAAACACAGTGCTCCTATACTAATTGCCAGGCGCTGAGACGAATGCCGCCAAGATCGAGCGTCTAGGACTTACGGTTCAAGAATTAGCTTTAGAAACATTTCCCTTAGGAACATGCAGAGAAGTCCAAGATAGTGTTTTTTAGACTGGCTGCCACGAGCTGAATCGAATGCAGCCAAGAGCGAGCGTCTGTGACTTACGGTTCAGGAGTTATTCACAGAAACATGGTTCTGAACATGCTGCCAATTGCTCGCCTGGGAAACATGCAGAGAAGTCCAAGATAGTGTTTTTTAGACTGGCTGCCACGAGCTGAATCGAATGCAGCCAAGAGCGAGCGTCTGTGACTTACGGTTCAGGAGTTATTCACAGAAACATGGTTCTGAACATGCTGCCAATTGCTCGCCTGGGAAACATGCAGAGAAGTCCAAGATAGTGTTTTTTAGACTGGCTGCCACGAGCTGAATCGAATGCAGCGAGGAGCGAGCGTCTGTGACTTACGGTTCAGGAGTTATTCACAGAAACATGGTTCTGAACATGCTGCCAATTGCTCGCCTGGGAAACATGCAGAGAAGTCCAAGATAGTGTTTTTTAGACTGGCTGCCACGAGCTGAATCGAATGCAGCCAAGAGCGAGCGTCTGTGACTTACGGTTCAGGAGTTATTCACAGAAACATGGTTCTGAACATGCTGCCAATTGCTCGCCTGGGAAACATGCAGAGAAGTCCAAGATAGTGTTTTTTAGACTGGCTGCCACGAGCTGAATCGAATGCAGCCAAGAGCGAGCGTCTGTGACTTACGGTTCAGGAGTTATTCACAGAAACATGGTTCTGAACATGCTGCCAATTGCTCGCCTGGGAAACATGCAGAGAAGTCCAAGATAGTGTTTTTTAGACTGGCTGCCACGAGCTGAATCGAATGCAGCGAGGAGCGAGCGTCTGTGACTTACGGTTCAGGAGTTATTCACAGAAACATGGTTCTGAACATGCTGCCAATTGCTCGCCTGGGAAACATGCAGAGAAGTCCAAGATAGTGTTTTTTAGACTGGCTGCCACGAGCTGAATCGAATGCAGCCAAGAGCGAGCGTCTGTGACTTACGGTTCAGGAGTTATTCACAGAAACATGGTTCTGAACATGCTGCCAATTGCTCGCCTGGGAAACATGCAGAGAAGTCCAAGATAGTGTTTTTTAGACTGGCTGCCACGAGCTGAATCGAATGCAGCCAAGAGCGAGCGTCTGTGACTTACGGTTCAAGAGTTATTCACAGAAACATGGTTCTTTTACTGCCAGCCGCGAAAGCGAAAATAACCAAGATCGAGCGTCTAGGATTTACTTGTCAATAACTCGCCTGGGAAACATCCAGAGAAGTCAAACACAGTGCTCCTATACTAATTGCCAGGCGCTGAGACGAATGCCGCCAAGATCGAGCGTCTAGGACTTACGGTTCAAGAATTAGCTTTAGAAACATTTCCCTTAGGAACATGCAGAGACGTCCAAGATAGTGTTTTTTAGACTGGCTGCCACGAGCTGAATCGAATGCAGCCAAGAGCGAGCGTCTGTGACTTACGGTTCAGGAGTTATTCACAGAAACATGGTTCTGAACATGCTGCCAATTGCTCGCCTGGGAAACATGCAGAGAAATCCAAGATAGTGTTTTTTAGACTGGCTGCCACGAGCTGAATCGAATGCAGCCAAGAGCGAGAGTCTAGGACTTACGGTTCAGGAGTTATTCACAGAAACATGGTTCTTTTACTGCCAGCCGCGAAAGCGAAAATAACCAAGATCGAGCGTCTAGGATTTACTTGTCAATAACTCGCCTGGGAAACATCCAGAGAAGTCAAACACAGTGCTCCTATACTAATTGCCAGGCGCTGAGACGAATGCCGCCAAGATCGAGCGTCTAGGACTTACGGTTAAGGAATTAGCCTCAGAAACATGGTTCTGAACATGCTGCCAATTGCTCGCCTGGGAAACATGCAGAGAAGTCCAAGATAGTGTTTTTTAGACTGGCTGCCACGAGCTGAATCGAATGCAGCCAAGAGCGAGCGTCTGTGACTTACGGTTCAGGAGTTATTCACAGAAACATGGTTCTGAACATGCTGCCAATTGCTCGCCTGGGAAACATGCAGAGAAATCCAAGATAGTGTTTTTTAGACTGGCTGCCACGAGCTGAATCGAATGCAGCCAAGAGCGAGCGTCTGTGACTTACGGTTCAGGAGTTATTCACAGAAACATGGTTCTGAACATGCTGCCAATTGCTCGCCTGGGAAACATGCAGAGAAGTCCAAGATAGTGTTTTTTAGACTGGCTGCCACGAGCTGAATCGAATGCAGCCAAGAGCGAGCGTCTGTGACTTACGGTTCAGGAGTTATTCACAGAAACATGGTTCTGAACATGCTGCCAATTGCTCGCCTGGGAAACATGCAGAGAAGTCCAAGATAGTGTTTTTTAGACTGGCTGCCACGAGCTGAATCGAATGCATCCAAGAGCGAGCGTCTGTGACTTACGGTTCAGGAGTTATTCACAGAAACATGGTTCTGAACATGCTGCCAATTGCTCGCCTGGGAAACATGCAGAGAAGTCCAAGATAGTGTTTTTTAGACTGGCTGCCACGAGCTGAATCGAATGCAGCGAGGAGCGAGCGTCTGTGACTTACGGTTCAGGAGTTATTCACAGAAACATGGTTCTGAACATGCTGCCAATTGCTCGCCTGGGAAACATGCAGAGAAGTCCAAGATAGTGTTTTTTAGACTGGCTGCCACGAGCTGAATCGAATGCAGCCAAGAGCGAGCGTCTGTTACTTACGGTTCAGGAGTTATTCACAGAAACATGGTTCTGAACATGCTGCCAATTGCTCGCCTGGGAAACATGCAGAGAAGTCCAAGATAGTGTTTTTTAGACTGGCTGCCACGAGCTGAATCGAATGCAGCCAAGAGCGAGCGTCTGTGACTTACGGTTCAAGAGTTATTCACAGAAACATGGTTCTTTTACTGCCAGCCGCGAAAGCGAAAATAACCAAGATCGAGCGTCTAGGATTTACTTGTCAATAACTCGCCTGGGAAACATCCAGAGAAGTCAAACACAGTGCTCCTATACTAATTGCCAGGCGCTGAGACGAATGCCGCCAAGATCGAGCGTCTAGGACTTACGGTTCAAGAATTAGCTTTAGAAACATTTCCCTTAGGAACATGCAGAGAAGTCCAAGATAGTGTTTTTTAGACTGGCTGCCACGAGCTGAATCGAATGCAGCCAAGAGCGAGCGTCTGTGACTTACGGTTCAGGAGTTATTCACAGAAACATGGTTCTGAACATGCTGCCAATTGCTCGCCTGGGAAACATGCAGAGAAGTCCAAGATAGTGTTTTTTAGACTGGCTGCCACGAGCTGAATCGAATGCAGCGAGGAGCGAGCGTCTGTGACTTACGGTTCAGGAGTTATTCACAGAAACATGGTTCTGAACATGCTGCCAATTGCTCGCCTGGGAAACATGCAGAGAAGTCCAAGATAGTGTTTTTTAGACTGGCTGCCACGAGCTGAATCGAATGCAGCCAAGAGCGAGCGTCTGTGACTTACGGTTCAGGTGTTATTCACAGAAACATGGTTCTGAACATGCTGCCAATTGCTCGCCTGGGAAACATGCAGAGAAGTCCAAGATAGTGTTTTTTAGACTGGCTGCCACGAGCTGAATCGAATGCAGCCAAGAGCGAGCGTCTGTGACTTACGGTTCAAGAGTTATTCACAGAAACATGGTTCTTTTACTGCCAGCCGCGAAAGCGAAAATAACCAAGATCGAGCGTCTAGGATTTACTTGTCAATAACTCGCCTGGGAAACATCCAGAGAAGTCAAACACAGTGCTCCTATACTAATTGCCAGGCGCTGAGACGAATGCCGCCAAGATCGAGCGTCTAGGACTTACGGTTCAAGAATTAGCTTTAGAAACATTTCCCTTAGGAACATGCAGAGAAGTCCAAGATAGTGTTTTTTAGACTGGCTGCCACGAGCTGAATCGAATGCAGCCAAGAGCGAGCGTCTGTGACTTACGGTTCAGGAGTTATTCACAGAAACATGGTTCTGAACATGCTGCCAATTGCTCGCCTGGGAAACATGCAGAGAAGTCCAAGATAGTGTTTTTTAGACTGGCTGCCACGAGCTGAATCGAATGCAGCCAAGAGCGAGCGTCTAGGACTTACGGTTCAGGAGTTATTCACAGAAACATGGTTCTTTTACTGCCAGCCGCGAAAGCGAAAATAACCAAGATCGAGCGTCTAGGATTTACTTGTCAATAACTCGCCTGGGAAACATCCAGAGAAGTCAAACACAGTGCTCCTATACTAATTGCCAGGCGCTGAGACGAATGCCGCCAAGATCGAGCGTCTAGGACTTACGGTTAAGGAATTAGCCTCAGAAACATGGTTCTGAACATGCTGCCAATTGCTCGCCTGGGAAACATGCAGAGAAGTCCAAGATAGTGTTTTTTTAGACTGGCTGCCACGAGCTGAATCGAATGCAGCCAAGAGCGAGCGTCTAGGACTTACGGTTCAGGAGTTATTCACAGAAACATGGTTCTGAACATGCTGCCAATTACTCGCCTGGGAAACATGCAGATAAGTCCAAGATAGTGTTTTTTAGACTGGCTGCCACGAGCTGAATCGAATGCAGCCAAGAGCGAGCGTCTAGGACTTACGGTTCAGGAGTTATTCACAGAAACATGGTTCTGAACATGCTGCCAATTGCTCGCCTGGGAAACATGCAGAGAAGTCCAAGATAGTGTTTTTTAGACTGGCTGCCACGAGCTGAATCGAATGCAGCCAAGAGCGAGCGTCTAGGACTTACGGTTCAGGAGTTGTTCACAGAAACATGGTTCTTTTACTGCCAGCCGCGAAAGCGAAAATAACCAAGATCGAGCGTCTAGGATTTACTTGTCAATAACTCGCCTGGGAAACATCCAGAGAAGTCAAACACAGTGCTCCTATACTAATTGCCAGGCGCTGAGACGAATGCCGCCAAGATCGAGCGTCTAGGACTTACGGTTAAGGAATTAGCCTCAGAAACATGGTTCTGAACATGCTGCCAATTGCTCGCCTGGGAAACATGCAGAGAAGTCCAAGATAGTGTTTTTTAGACTGGCTGCCACGAGCTGAATCGAATGCAGCCAAGAGCGAGCGTCTAGGACTTACGGTTCAGGAGTTATTCACAGAAACATGGTTCTTTTACTGCCAGCCGCGAAAGCGAAAATAACCAAGATCGAGCGTCTAGGATTTACTTGTCAATAACTCGCCTGGGAAACATCCAGAGAAGTCAAACACAGTGCTCCTATACTAATTGCCAGGCGCTGAGACGAATGCCGCCAAGATCGAGCGTCTAGGACTTACGGTTCAAGAATTAGCTTTAGAAACATTTCCCTTAGGAACATGCAGAGAAGTCCAAGATAGTGTTTTTTAGACTGGCTGCCACGAGCTGAATCGAATGCAGCCAAGAGCGAGCGTCTGTGACTTACGGTTCAGGAGTTATTCACAGAAACATGGTTCTGAACATGCTGCCAATTGCTCGCCTGGGAAACATGCAGAGAAGTCCAAGATAGTGTTTTTTAGACTGGCTGCCACGAGCTGAATCGAATGCAGCCAAGAGCGAGCGTCTGTGACTTACGGTTCAGGAGTTATTCACAGAAACATGGTTCTGAACATGCTGCCAATTGCTCGCCTGGGAAACATGCAGAGAAGTCCAAGATAGTGTTTTTTAGACTGGCTGCCACGAGCTGAATCGAATGCAGCCAAGAGCGAGCGTCTGTGACTTACGGTTCAAGAGTTATTCACAGAAACATGGTTCTTTTACTGCCAGCCGCGAAAGCGAAAATAACCAAGATCGAGCGTCTAGGATTTACTTGTCAATAACTCGCCTGGGAAACATCCAGAGAAGTCAAACACAGTGCTCCTATACTAATTGCCAGGCGCTGAGACGAATGCCGCCAAGATCGAGCGTCTAGGACTTACGGTTCAAGAATTAGCTTTAGAAACATTTCCCTTAGGAACATGCAGAGAAGTCCAAGATAGTGTTTTTTAGACTGGCTGCCACGAGCTGAATCGAATGCAGCCAAGAGCGAGCGTCTGTGACTTACGGTTCAGGAGTTATTCACAGAAACATGGTTCTGAACATGCTGCCAATTGCTCGCCTGGTAAACATGCAGAGAAGTCCAAGATAGTGTTTTTTAGACTGGCTGCCACGAGCTGAATCGAATGCAGCCAAGAGCGAGCGTCTGTGACTTACGGTTCAGGAGTTATTCACAGAAACATGGTTCTGAACATGCTGCCAATTGCTCGCCTGGGAAACATGCAGAGAAGTCCAAGATAGTGTTTTTTAGACTGGCTGCCACGAGCTGAATCGAATGCAGCCAAGAGCGAGCGTCTGTGACTTACGGTTCAAGAGTTATTCACAGAAACATGGTTCTTTTACTGCCAGCCGCGAAAGCGAAAATAACCAAGATCGAGCGTCTAGGATTTACTTGTCAATAACTCGCCTGGGAAACATCCAGAGAAGTCAAACACAGTGCTCCTATACTAATTGCCAGGCGCTGAGACGAATGCCGCCAAGATCGAGCGTCTAGGACTTACGGTTCAAGAATTAGCTTTAGAAACATTTCCCTTAGGAACATGCAGAGAAGTCCAAGATAGTGTTTTTTAGACTGGCTGCCACGAGCTGAATCGAATGCAGCCAAGAGCGAGCGTCTGTGACTTACGGTTCAGGAGTTATTCACAGAAACATGGTTCTGAACATGCTGCCAATTGCTCGCCTGGGAAACATGCAGAGAAATCCAAGATAGTGTTTTTTAGACTGGCTGCCACGAGCTGAATCGAATGCAGCCAAGAGCGAGCGTCTAGGACTTACGGTTCAGGAGTTATTCACAGAAACATGGTTCTTTTACTGCCAGCCGCGAAAGCGAAAATAACCAAGATCGAGCGTCTAGGATTTACTTGTCAATAACTCGCCTGGGAAACATCCAGAGAAGTCAAACACAGTGCTCCTATACTAATTGCCAGGCGCTGAGACGAATGCCGCCAAGATCGAGCGTCTAGGACTTACGGTTAAGGAATTAGCCTCAGAAACATGGTTCTGAACATGCTGACAATTGCTCGCCTGGGAAACATGCAGAGAAGTCCAAGATAGTGTTTTTTAGACTGGCTGCCACGAGCTGAATCGAATGCAGCCAAGAGCGAGCGTCTGTGACTTACGGTTCAGGAGTTATTCACAGAAACATGGTTCTGAACATGCTGCCAATTGCTCGCCTGGGAAACAGGCAGAGAAATCCAAGATAGTGTTTTTTAGACTGGCTGCCACGAGCTGAATCGAATGCAGCCAAGAGCGAGCGTCTAGGACTTACGGTTCAGGAGTTATTCACAGAAACATGGTTCTTTTACTGCCAGCCGCGAAAGCGAAAATAACCAAGATCGAGCGTCTAGGATTTACTTGTCAATAACTCGCCTGGGAAACATCCAGAGAAGTCAAACACAGTGCTCCTATACTAATTGCCAGGCGCTGAGACGAATGCCGCCAAGATCGAGCGTCTAGGACTTACGGTTAAGGAATTAGCCTCAGAAACATGGTTCTGAACATGCTGCCAATTGCTCGCCTGGGAAACATGCAGAGAAGTCCAAGATAGTGTTTTTTAGACTGGCTGCCACGAGCTGAATCGAATGCAGCCAAGAGCGAGCGTCTAGGACTTACGGTTCAGGAGTTATTCACAGAAACATGGTTCTGAACATGCTGCCAATTGCTCGCCTGGGAAACATGCAGATAAGTCCAAGATAGTGTTTTTTAGACTGGCTGCCACGAGCTGAATCGAATGCAGGCAAGATCGAGCGTCTGTGACTTACGGTTCAGGAGTTATTCACAGAAACATGGTTCTGAACATGCTGCCAATTGCTCGCCTGGGAAACATGCAGAGAAGTCCAAGATAGTGTTTTTTAGACTGGCTGCCACGAGCTGAATCGAATGCAGCCAAGAGCGAGCGTCTAGGACTTACGGTTCAGGAGTTATTCACAGAAACATGGTTCTTTTACTGCCAGCCGCGAAAGCGAAAATAACCAAGATCGAGCGTCTAGGATTTACTTGTCAATAACTCGCCTGGGAAACATCCAGAGAAGTCAAACACAGTGCTCCTATACTAATTGCCAGGCGCTGAGACGAATGCCGCCAAGATCGAGCGTCTAGGACTTACGGTTAAGGAATTAGCCTCAGAAACATGGTTCTGAACATGCTGCCAATTGCTCGCCTGGGAAACATGCAGAGAAGTCCAAGATAGTGTTTTTTAGACTGGCTGCCACGAGCTGAATCGAATGCAGCCAAGAGCGAGCGTCTAGGACTTACGGTTCAGGAGTTATTCACAGAAACATGGTTCTTTTACTGCCAGCCGCGAAAGCGAAAATAACCAAGATCGAGCGTCTAGGATTTACTTGTCAATAACTCGCCTGGGAAACATCCAGAGAAGTCAAACACAGTGCTCCTATACTAATTGCCAGGCGCTGAGACGAATGCCGCCAAGATCGAGCGTCTAGGACTTACGGTTAAGGAATTAGCCTCAGAAACATGGTTCTGAACATGCTGCCAATTGCTCGCCTGGGAAACATGCAGAGAAGTCCAAGATAGTGTTTTTTAGACTGGCTGCCACGAGCTGAATCGAATGCAGCCAAGAGCGAGCGTCTGTGACTTACGGTTCAGGAGTTATTCACAGAAACATGGTTCTGAACATGCTGCCAATTGCTCGCCTGGGAAACATGCAGAGAAGTCCAAGATAGTGTTTTTTAGACTGGCTGCCACGAGCTGAATCGAATGCAGCCAAGAGCGAGCGTCTGTGACTTACGGTTCAAGAGTTATTCACAGAAACATGGTTCTTTTACTGCCAGCCGCGAAAGCGAAAATAACCAAGATCGAGCGTCTAGGATTTACTTGTCAATAACTCGCCTGGGAAACATCCAGAGAAGTCAAACACAGTGCTCCTATACTAATTGCCAGGCGCTGAGACGAATGCCGCCAAGATCGAGCGTCTAGGACTTACGGTTCAAGAATTAGCTTTAGAAACATTTCCCTTAGGAACATGCAGAGAAGTCCAAGATAGTGTTTTTTAGACTGGCTGCCACGAGCTGAATCGAATGCAGCCAAGAGCGAGCGTCTGTGACTTACGGTTCAGGAGTTATTCACAGAAACATGGTTCTGAACATGCTGCCAATTGCTCGCCTGGTAAACATGCAGAGAAGTCCAAGATAGTGTTTTTTAGACTGGCTGCCACGAGCTGAATCGAATGCAGCCAAGAGCGAGCGTCTGTGACTTACGGTTCAGGAGTTATTCACAGAAACATGGTTCTGAACATGCTGCCAATTGCTCGCCTGGGAAACATGCAGAGAAGTCCAAGATAGTGTTTTTTAGACTGGCTGCCACGAGCTGAATCGAATGCAGCCAAGAGCGAGCGTCTGTGACTTACGGTTCAAGAGTTATTCACAGAAACATGGTTCTTTTACTGCCAGCCGCGAAAGCGAAAATAACCAAGATCGAGCGTCTAGGATTTACTTGTCAATAACTCGCCTGGGAAACATCCAGAGAAGTCAAACACAGTGCTCCTATACTAATTGCCAGGCGCTGAGACGAATGCCGCCAAGATCGAGCGTCTAGGACTTACGGTTCAAGAATTAGCTTTAGAAACATTTCCCTTAGGAACATGCAGAGAAGTCCAAGATAGTGTTTTTTAGACTGGCTGCCACGAGCTGAATCGAATGCAGCCAAGAGCGAGCGTCTGTGACTTACGGTTCAGGAGTTATTCACAGAAACATGGTTCTGAACATGCTGCCAATTGCTCGCCTGGGAAACATGCAGAGAAATCCAAGATAGTGTTTTTTAGACTGGCTGCCACGAGCTGAATCGAATGCAGCCAAGAGCGAGCGTCTAGGACTTACGGTTCAGGAGTTATTCACAGAAACATGGTTCTTTTACTGCCAGCCGCGAAAGCGAAAATAACCAAGATCGAGCGTCTAGGATTTACTTGTCAATAACTCGCCTGGGAAACATCCAGAGAAGTCAAACACAGTGCTCCTATACTAATTGCCAGGCGCTGAGACGAATGCCGCCAAGATCGAGCGTCTAGGACTTACGGTTAAGGAATTAGCCTCAGAAACATGGTTCTGAACATGCTGCCAATTGCTCGCCTGGGAAACATGCAGAGAAGTCCAAGATAGTGTTTTTTAGACTGGCTGCCACGAGCTGAATCGAATGCAGCCAAGAGCGAGCGTCTGTGACTTACGGTTCAGGAGTTATTCACAGAAACATGGTTCTGAACATGCTGCCAATTGCTCGCCTGGGAAACATGCAGAGAAATCCAAGATAGTGTTTTTTAGACTGGCTGCCACGAGCTGAATCGAATGCAGCCAAGAGCGAGCGTCTAGGACTTACGGTTCAGGAGTTATTCACAGAAACATGGTTCTTTTACTGCCAGCCGCGAAAGCGAAAATAACCAAGATCGAGCGTCTAGGATTTACTTGTCAATAACTCGCCTGGGAAACATCCAGAGAAGTCAAACACAGTGCTCCTATACTAATTGCCAGGCGCTGAGACGAATGCCGCCAAGATCGAGCGTCTAGGACTTACGGTTAAGGAATTAGCCTCAGAAACATGGTTCTGAACATGCTGCCAATTGCTCGCCTGGGAAACATGCAGAGAAGTCCAAGATAGTGTTTTTTAGACTGGCTGCCACGAGCTGAATCGAATGCAGCCAAGAGCGAGCGTCTAGGACTTACGGTTCAGGAGTTATTCACAGAAACATGGTTCTTTTACTGCCAGCCGCGAAAGCGAAAATAACCAAGATCGAGCGTCTAGGATTTACTTGTCAATAACTCGCCTGGGAAACATCCAGAGAAGTCAAACACAGTGCTCCTATACTAATTGCCAGGCGCTGAGACGAATGCCGCCAAGATCGAGCGTCTAGGACTTACGGTTAAGGAATTAGCCTCAGAAACATGGTTCTGAACATGCTGCCAATTGCTCGCCTGGGAAACATGCAGAGAAGTCCAAGATAGTGTTTTTTAGACTGGCTGCCACGAGCTGAATCGAATGCAGCCAAGAGCGAGCGTCTGTGACTTACGGTTCAGGAGTTATTCACAGAAACATGGTTCTGAACATGCTGCCAATTGCTCGCCTGGGAAACATGCAGAGAAGTCCAAGATAGTATTTTTTAGACTGGCTGCCACGAGCTGAATCGAATGCAGCCAAGAGCGAGCGTCTGTGACTTACGGTTCAAGAGTTATTCACAGAAACATGGTTCTTTTACTGCCAGCCGCGAAAGCGAAAATAACCAAGATCGAGCGTCTAGGATTTACTTGTCAATAACTCGCCTGGGAAACATCCAGAGAAGTCAAACACAGTGCTCCTATACTAATTGCCAGGCGCTGAGACGAATGCCGCCAAGATCGAGCGTCTAGGACTTACGGTTCAAGAATTAGCTTTAGAAACATTTCCCTTAGGAACATGCAGAGAAGTCCAAGATAGTGTTTTTTAGACTGGCTGCCACGAGCTGAATCGAATGCAGCCAAGAGCGAGCGTCTGTGACTTACGGTTCAGGAGTTATTCACAGAAACATGGTTCTGAACATGCTGCCAATTGCTCGCCTGGGAAACATGCAGAGAAGTCCAAGATAGTGTTTTTTAGACTGGCTGCCACGAGCTGAATCGAATGCAGCCAAGAGCGAGCGTCTGTGACTTACGGTTAAGGAGTTATTCACAGAAACATGGTTCTGAACATGCTGCCAATTGCTCGCCTGGGAAACATGCAGAGAAGTCCAAGATAGTGTTTTTTAGACTGGCTGCCACGAGCTGAATCGAATGCAGCCAAGAGCGAGCGTCTGTGACTTACGGTTCAGGAGTTATTCACAGAAACATGGTTCTGAACATGCTGCCAATTGCTCGCCTGGGAAACATGCAGAGAAGTCCAAGATAGTGTTTTTTAGACTGGCTGCCACGAGCTGAATCGAATGCAGCCAAGAGCGAGCGTCTGTGACTTACGGTTCAGGAGTTATTCACAGAAACATGGTTCTGAACATGCTGCCAATTGCTCGCCTGGGAAACATGCAGAGAAGTCCAAGATAGTGTTTTTTAGACTGGCTGCCACGAGCTGAATCGAATGCAGCCAAGAGCGAGCGTCTGTGACTTACGGTTCAAGAGTTATTCACAGAAACATGGTTCTTTTACTGCCAGCCGCGAAAGCGAAAATAACCAAGATCGAGCGTCTAGGATTTACTTGTCAATAACTCGCCTGGGAAACATCCAGAGAAGTCAAACACAGTGCTCCTATACTAATTGCCAGGCGCTGAGACGAATGCCGCCAAGATCGAGCGTCTAGGACTTACGGTTCAAGAATTAGCTTTAGAAACATTTCCCTTAGGAACATGCAGAGAAGTCCAAGATAGTGTTTTTTAGACTGGCTGCCACGAGCTGAATCGAATGCAGCCAAGAGCGAGCGTCTGTGACTTACGGTTCAGGAGTTATTCACAGAAACATGGTTCTGAACATGCTGCCAATTGCTCGCCTGGGAAACATGCAGAGAAGTCCAAGATAGTGTTTTTTAGACTGGCTGCCACGAGCTGAATCGAATGCAGCCAAGAGCGAGCGTCTGTGACTTACGGTTCAGGAGTTATTCACAGAAACATGGTTCTGAACATGCTGCCAATTGCTCGCCTGGGAAACATGCAGAGAAGTCCAAGATAGTGTTTTTTAGACTGGCTGCCACGAGCTGAATCGAATGCAGCCAAGAGCGAGCGTCTGTGACTTACGGTTCAGGAGTTATTCACAGAAACATGGTTCTGAACATGCTGCCAATTGCTCGCCTGGGAAACATGCAGAGAAGTCCAAGATAGTGTTTTTTAGACTGGCTGCCACGAGCTGAATCGAATGCAGCGAGGAGCGAGCGTCTGTGACTTACGGTTCAGGAGTTATTCACAGAAACATGGTTCTGAACATGCTGCCAATTGCTCGCCTGGGAAACATGCAGAGAAGTCAAAGATAGTGTTTTTTAGACTGGCTGCCACGAGCTGAATCGAATGCAGCCAAGAGCGAGCGTCTGTGACTTACGGTTCAGGAGTTATTCACAGAAACATGGTTCTGAACATGCTGCCAATTGCTCGCCTGGGAAACATGCAGAGAAGTCCAAGATAGTGTTTTTTAGACTGGCTGCCACGAGCTGAATCGAATGCAGCCAAGAGCGAGCGTCTGTGACTTACGGTTCAAGAGTTATTCACAGAAACATGGTTCTTTTACTGCCAGCCGCGAAAGCGAAAATAACCAAGATCGAGCGTCTAGGATTTACTTGTCAATAACTCGCCTGGGAAACATCCAGAGAAGTCAAACACAGTGCTCCTATACTAATTGCCAGGCGCTGAGACGAATGCCGCCAAGATCGAGCGTCTAGGACTTACGGTTCAAGAATTAGCTTTAGAAACATTTCCCTTAGGAACATGCAGAGAAGTCCAAGATAGTGTTTTTTAGACTGGCTGCCACGAGCTGAATCGAATGCAGCCAAGAGCGAGCGTCTGTAACTTACGGTTCAGGAGTTATTCACAGAAACATGGTTCTGAACATGCTGCCAATTGCTCGCCTGGGAAACATGCAGAGAAGTCCAAGATAGTGTTTTTTAGACTGGCTGCCACGAGCTGAATCGAATGCAGCCAAGAGCGAGCGTCTGTGACTTACGGTTCAGGAGTTATTCACAGAAACATGGTTCTGAACATGCTGCCAATTGCTCGCCTGGGAAACATGCAGAGAAGTCCAAGATAGTGTTTTTTAGACTGGCTGCCACGAGCTGAATCGAATGCAGCCAAGAGCGAACGTCTGTGACTTACGGTTCAGGAGTTATTCACAGAAACATGGTTCTGAACATGCTGCCAATTGCTCGCCTGGGAAACATGCAGAGAAGTCCAAGATAGTGTTTTTTAGACTGGCTGCCACGAGCTGAATCGAATGCAGCGAGGAGCGAGCGTCTGTGACTTACGGTTCAGGAGTTATTCACAGAAACATGGTTCTGAACATGCTGCCAATTGCTCGCCTGGGAAACATGCAGAGAAGTCCAAGATAGTGTTTTTTAGACTGGCTGCCACGAGCTGAATCGAATGCAGCCAAGAGCGAGCGTCTGTGACTTACGGTTCAGGAGTTATTCACAGAAACATGGTTCTGAACATGCTGCCAATTGCTCGCCTGGGAAACATGCAGAGAAGTCCAAGATAGTGTTTTTTAGACTGGCTGCCACGAGCTGAATCGAATGCAGCCAAGAGCGAGCGTCTGTGACTTACGGTTCAAGAGTTATTCACAGAAACATGGTTCTTTTACTGCCAGCCGCGAAAGCGAAAATAACCAAGATCGAGCGTCTAGGATTTACTTGTCAATAACTCGCCTGGGAAACATCCAGAGAAGTCAAACACAGTGCTCCTATACTAATTGCCAGGCGCTGAGACGAATGCCGCCAAGATCGAGCGTCTAGGACTTACGGTTCAAGAATTAGCTTTAGAAACATTTCCCTTAGGAACATGCAGAGAAGTCCAAGATAGTGTTTTTTAGACTGGCTGCCACGAGCTGAATCGAATGCAGCCAAGAGCGAGCGTCTGTGACTTACGGTTCAGGAGTTATTCACAGAAACATGGTTCTGAACATGCTGCCAATTGCTCGCCTGGGAAACATGCAGAGAAGTCCAAGATAGTGTTTTTTAGACTGGCTGCCACGAGCTGAATCGAATGCAGCCAAGAGCGAGCGTCTAGGACTTACGGTTCAGGAGTTATTCACAGAAACATGGTTCTTTTACTGCCAGCCGCGAAAGCGAAAATAACCAAGATCGAGCGTCTAGGATTTACTTGTCAATAACTCGCCTGGGAAACATCCAGAGAAGTCAAACACAGTGCTCCTATACTAATTGCCAGGCGCTGAGACGAATGCCGCCAAGATCGAGCGTCTAGGACTTACGGTTAAGGAATTAGCCTCAGAAACATGGTTCTGAACATGCTGCCAATTGCTCGCCTGGGAAACATGCAGAGAAGTCCAAGATAGTGTTTTTTAGACTGGCTGCCACGAGCTGAATCGAATGCAGCCAAGAGCGAGCGTCTAGGACTTACGGTTCAGGAGTTATTCACAGAAACATGGTTCTGAACATGCTGCCAATTGCTCGCCTGGGAAACATGCAGAGAAGTCCAAGATAGTGTTTTTTAGACTGGCTGCCACGAGCTGAATCGAATGCAGCCAAGAGCGAGCGTCTAGGACTTACGGTTCAGGAGTTATTCACAGAAACATGGTTCTGAACATGCTGCCAATTGCTCGCCTGGGAAACATGCAGAGAAGTCCAAGATAGTGTTTTTTAGACTGGCTGCCACGAGCTGAATCGAATGCAGCCAAGAGCGAGCGTCTGTGACTTACGGTTCAGGAGTTATTCACAGAAACATGGTTCTGAACATGCTGCCAATTGCTCGCCTGGGAAACATGCAGAGAAGTCCAAGATAGTGTTTTTTAGACTGGCTGCCACGAGCTGAATCGAATGCAGCCAAGAGCGAACGTCTGTGACTTACGGTTCAGGAGTTATTCACAGAAACATGGTTCTGAACATGCTGCCAATTGCTCGCCTGGGAAACATGCAGAGAAGTCCAAGATAGTGTTTTTTAGACTGGCTGCCACGAGCTGAATCGAATGCAGCGAGGAGCGAGCGTCTGTGACTTACGGTTCAGGAGTTATTCACAGAAACATGGTTCTGAACATGCTGCCAATTGCTCGCCTGGGAAACATGCAGAGAAGTCCAAGATAGTGTTTTTTAGACTGGCTGCCACGAGCTGAATCGAATGCAGCCAAGAGCGAGCGTCTGTGACTTACGGTTCAGGAGTTATTCACAGAAACATGGTTCTGAACATGCTGCCAATTGCTCGCCTGGGAAACATGCAGAGAAGTCCAAGATAGTGTTTTTTAGACTGGCTGCCACGAGCTGAATCGAATGCAGCCAAGAGCGAGCGTCTGTGACTTACGGTTCAAGAGTTATTCACAGAAACATGGTTCTTTTACTGCCAGCCGCGAAAGCGAAAATAACCAAGATCGAGCGTCTAGGATTTACTTGTCAATAACTCGCCTGGGAAACATCCAGAGAAGTCAAACACAGTGCTCCTATACTAATTGCCAGGCGCTGAGACGAATGCCGCCAAGATCGAGCGTCTAGGACTTACGGTTCAAGAATTAGCTTTAGAAACATTTCCCTTAGGAACATGCAGAGAAGTCCAAGATAGTGTTTTTTAGACTGGCTGCCACGAGCTGAATCGAATGCAGCCAAGAGCGAGCGTCTGTGACTTACGGTTCAGGAGTTATTCACAGAAACATGGTTCTGAACATGCTGCCAATTGCTCGCCTGGGAAACATGCAGAGAAGTCCAAGATAGTGTTTTTTAGACTGGCTGCCACGAGCTGAATCGAATGCAGCCAAGAGCGAGCGTCTAGGACTTACGGTTCAGGAGTTATTCACAGAAACATGGTTCTTTTACTGCCAGCCGCGAAAGCGAAAATAACCAAGATCGAGCGTCTAGGATTTACTTGTCAATAACTCGCCTGGGAAACATCCAGAGAAGTCAAACACAGTGCTCCTATACTAATTGCCAGGCGCTGAGACGAATGCCGCCAAGATCGAGCGTCTAGGACTTACGGTTAAGGAATTAGCCTCAGAAACATGGTTCTGAACATGCTGCCAATTGCTCGCCTGGGAAACATGCAGAGAAGTCCAAGATAGTGTTTTTTAGACTGGCTGCCACGAGCTGAATCGAATGCAGCCAAGAGCGAGCGTCTAGGACTTACGGTTCAGGAGTTATTCACAGAAACATGGTTCTGAACATGCTGCCAATTGCTCGCCTGGGAAACATGCAGAGAAGTCCAAGATAGTGTTTTTTAGACTGGCTGCCACGAGCTGAATCGAATGCAGCCAAGAGCGAGCGTCTAGGACTTACGGTTCAGGAGTTATTCACAGAAACATGGTTCTGAACATGCTGCCAATTGCTCGCCTGGGAAACATGCAGAGAAGTCCAAGATAGTGTTTTTTAGACTGGCTGCCACGAGCTGAATCGAATGCAGCCAAGAGCGAGCGTCTAGGACTTACGGTTCAGGAGTTATTCACAGAAACATGGTTCTTTTACTGCCAGCCGCGAAAGCGAAAATAACCAAGATCGAGCGTCTAGGATTTACTTGTCAATAACTCGCCTGGGAAACATCCAGAGAAGTCAAACACAGTGCTCCTATACTAATTGCCAGGCGCTGAGACGAATGCCGCCAAGATCGAGCGTCTAGGACTTACGGTTAAGGAATTAGCCTCAGAAACATGGTTCTGAACATGCTGCCAATTGCTCGCCTGGGAAACATGCAGAGAAGTCCAAGATAGTGTTTTTTAGACTGGCTGCCACGAGCTGAATCGAATGCAGCCAAGAGCGAGCGTCTGTGACTTACGGTTCAGGAGTTATTCACAGAAACATGGTTCTGAACATGCTGCCAATTGCTCGCCTGGGAAACATGCAGAGAAGTCCAAGATAGTGTTTTTTAGACTGGCTGCCACGAGCTGAATCGAATGCAGCCAAGAGCGAGCGTCTGTGACTTACGGTTCAAGAGTTATTCACAGAAACATGGTTCTTTTACTGCCAGCCGCGAAAGCGAAAATAACCAAGATCGAGCGTCTAGGATTTACTTGTCAATAACTCGCCTGGGAAACATCCAGAGAAGTCAAACACAGTGCTCCTATACTAATTGCCAGGCGCTGAGACGAATGCCGCCAAGATCGAGCGTCTAGGACTTACGGTTCAAGAATTAGCTTTAGAAACATTTCCCTTAGGAACATGCAGAGAAGTCCAAGATAGTGTTTTTTAGACTGGCTGCCACGAGCTGAATCGAATGCAGCCAAGAGCGAGCGTCTGTGACTTACGGTTCAGGAGTTATTCACAGAAACATGGTTCTGAACATGCTGCCAATTGCTCGCCTGGGAAACATGCAGAGAAGTCCAAGATAGTGTTTTTTAGACTGGCTGCCACGAGCTGAATCGAATGCAGCCAAGAGCGAGCGTCTGTGACTTACGGTTCTGGAGTTATTCACAGAAACATGGTTCTGAACATGCTGCCAATTGCTCGCCTGGGAAACATGCAGAGAAGTCCAAGATAGTGTTTTTTAGACTGGCTGCCACGAGCTGAATCGAATGCAGCCAAGAGCGAGCGTCTGTGACTTACGGTTCAGGAGTTATTCACAGAAACATGGTTCTGAACATGCTGCCAATTGCTCGCCTGGGAAACATGCAGAGAAGTCCAAGATAGTGTTTTTTAGACTGGCTGCCACGAGCTGAATCGAATGCAGCGAGGAGCGAGCGTCTGTGACTTACGGTTCAGGAGTTATTCACAGAAACATGGTTCTGAACATGCTGCCAATTGCTCGCCTGGGAAACATGCAGAGAAGTCCAAGATAGTGTTTTTTAGACTGGCTGCCACGAGCTGAATCGAATGCAGCCAAGAGCGAGCGTCTGTGACTTACGGTTCAGGAGTTATTCACAGAAACATGGTTCTGAACATGCTGCCAATTGCTCGCCTGGGAAACATGCAGAGAAGTCCAAGATAGTGTTTTTTAGACTGGCTGCCACGAGCTGAATCGAATGCAGCCAAGAGCGAGCGTCTGTGACTTACGGTTCAAGAGTTATTCACAGAAACATGGTTCTTTTACTGCCAGCCGCGAAAGCGAAAATAACCAAGATCGAGCGTCTAGGATTTACTTGTCAATAACTCGCCTGGGAAACATCCAGAGAAGTCAAACACAGTGCTCCTATACTAATTGCCAGGCGCTGAGACGAATGCCGCCAAGATCGAGCGTCTAGGACTTACGGTTCAAGAATTAGCTTTAGAAACATTTCCCTTAGGAACATGCAGAGAAGTCCAAGATAGTGTTTTTTAGACTGGCTGCCACGAGCTGAATCGAATGCAGCCAAGAGCGAGCGTCTGTGACTTACGGTTCAGGAGTTATTCACAGAAACATGGTTCTGAACATGCTGCCAATTGCTCGCCTGGGAAACATGCAGAGAAGTCCAAGATAGTGTTTTTTAGACTGGCTGCCACGAGCTGAATCGAATGCAGCCAAGAGCGAGCGTCTGTGACTTACGGTTCAGGAGTTATTCACAGAAACATGGTTCTGAACATGCTGCCAATTGCTCGCCTGGGAAACATGCAGAGAAGTCCAAGATAGTGTTTTTTAGACTGGCTGCCACGAGCTGAATCGAATGCAGCCAAGAGCGAGCGTCTGTGACTTACGGTTCAGGAGTTATTCACAGAAACATGGTTCTGAACATGCTGCCAATTGCTCGCCTGGGAAACATGCAGAGAAGTCCAAGATAGTGTTTTTTAGACTGGCTGCCACGAGCTGAATCGAATGCAGCGAGGAGCGAGCGTCTGTGACTTACGGTTCAGGAGTTATTCACAGAAACATGGTTCTGAACATGCTGCCAATTGCTCGCCTGGGAAACATGCAGAGAAGTCCAAGATAGTGTTTTTTAGACTGGCTGCCACGAGCTGAATCGAATGCAGCCAAGAGCGAGCGTCTGTGACTTACGGTTCAGGAGTTATTCACAGAAACATGGTTCTGAACATGCTGCCAATTGCTCGCCTGGGAAACATGCAGAGAAGTCCAAGATAGTGTTTTTTAGACTGGCTGCCACGAGCTGAATCGAATGCAGCCAAGAGCGAGCGTCTGTGACTTACGGTTCAAGAGTTATTCACAGAAACATGGTTCTTTTACTGCCAGCCGCGAAAGCGAAAATAACCAAGATCGAGCGTCTAGGATTTACTTGTCAATAACTCGCCTGGGAAACATCCAGAGAAGTCAAACACAGTGCTCCTATACTAATTGCCAGGCGCTGAGACGAATGCCGCCAAGATCGAGCGTCTAGGACTTACGGTTCAAGAATTAGCTTTAGAAACATTTCCCTTAGGAACATGCAGAGAAGTCCAAGATAGTGTTTTTTAGACTGGCTGCCACGAGCTGAATCGAATGCAGCCAAGAGCGAGCGTCTGTGACTTACGGTTCAGGAGTTATTCACAGAAACATGGTTCTGAACATGCTGCCAATTGCTCGCCTGGGAAACATGCAGAGAAGTCCAAGATAGTGTTTTTTAGACTGGCTGCCACGAGCTGAATCGAATGCAGCCAAGAGCGAGCGTCTGTGACTTACGGTTCAGGAGTTATTCACAGAAACATGGTTCTGAACATGCTGCCAATTGCTCGCCTGGGAAACATGCAGAGAAGTCCAAGATAGTGTTTTTTAGACTGGCTGCCACGAGCTGAATCGAATGCAGCCAAGAGCGAGCGTCTGTGACTTACGGTTCAGGAGTTATTCACAGAAACATGGTTCTGAACATGCTGCCAATTGCTCGCCTGGGAAACATGCAGAGAAGTCCAAGATAGTGTTTTTTAGACTGGCTGCCACGAGCTGAATCGAATGCAGCCAAGAGCGAGCGTCTGTGACTTACGGTTCAAGAGTTATTCACAGAAACATGGTTCTTTTACTGCCAGCCGCGAAAGCGAAAATAACCAAGATCGAGCGTCTAGGATTTACTTGTCAATAACTCGCCTGGGAAACATCCAGAGAAGTCAAACACAGTGCTCCTATACTAATTGCCAGGCGCTGAGACGAATGCCGCCAAGATCGAGCGTCTAGGACTTACGGTTCAAGAATTAGCTTTAGAAACATTTCCCTTAGGAACATGCAGAGAAGTCCAAGATAGTGTTTTTTAGACTGGCTGCCACGAGCTGAATCGAATGCAGCCAAGAGCGAGCGTCTGTGACTTACGGTTCAGGAGTTATTCACAGAAACATGGTTCTGAACATGCTGCCAATTGCTCGCCTGGGAAACATGCAGAGAAGTCCAAGATAGTGTTTTTTAGACTGGCTGCCACGAGCTGAATCGAATGCAGCCAAGAGCGAGCGTCTAGGACTTACGGTTCAGGAGTTATTCACAGAAACATGGTTCTTTTACTGCCAGCCGCGAAAGCGAAAATAACCAAGATCGAGCGTCTAGGATTTACTTGTCAATAACTCGCCTGGGAAACATCCAGAGAAGTCAAACACAGTGCTCCTATACTAATTGCCAGGCGCTGAGACGAATGCCGCCAAGAGCGAGCGTCTGTGACTTACGGTTCAGGAGTTATTCACAGAAACATGGTTCTGAACATGCTGCCAATTGCTCGCCTGGGAAACATGCAGAGAAGTCCAAGATAGTGTTTTTTAGACTGGCTGCCACGAGCTGAATCGAATGCAGCCAAGAGCGAGCGTCTGTGACTTACGGTTCAGGAGTTATTCACAGAAACATGGTTCTGAACATGCTGCCAATTGCTCGCCTGGGAAACATGCAGAGAAGTCCAAGATAGTGTTTTTTAGACTGGCTGCCACGAGCTGAATCGAATGCAGCCAAGAGCGAGCGTCTGTGACTTACGGTTCAAGAGTTATTCACAGAAACATGGTTCTTTTACTGCCAGCAGCGAAAGCGAAAATAACCAAGATCGAGCGTCTAGGATTTACTTGTCAATAACTCGCCTGGGAAACATCCAGAGAAGTCAAACACAGTGCTCCTATACTAATTGCCAGGCGCTGAGACGAATGCCGCCAAGATCGAGCGTCTAGGACTTACGGTTCAAGAATTAGCTTTAGAAACATTTCCCTTAGGAACATGCAGAGAAGTCCAAGATAGTGTTTTTTAGACTGGCTGCCACGAGCTGAATCGAATGCAGCCAAGAGCGAGCGTCTGTGACTTACGGTTCAGGAGTTATTCACAGAAACATGGTTCTGAACATGCTGCCAATTGCTCGCCTGGGAAACATGCAGAGAAGTCCAAGATAGTGTTTTTTAGACTGGCTGCCACGAGCTGAATCGAATGCAGCCAAGAGCGAGCGTCTGTGACTTACGGTTCAGGAGTTATTCACAGAAACATGGTTCTGAACATGCTGCCAATTGCTCGCCTGGGAAACATGCAGAGAAGTCCAAGATAGTGTTTTTTAGACTGGCTGCCACGAGCTGAATCGAATGCAGCGAGGAGCGAGCGTCTGTGACTTACGGTTCAGGAGTTATTCACAGAAACATGGTTCTGAACATGCTGCCAATTGCTCGCCTGGGAAACATGCAGAGAAGTCCAAGATAGTGTTTTTTAGACTGGCTGCCACGAGCTGAATCGAATGCAGCCAAGAGCGAGCGTCTGTGACTTACGGTTCAGGAGTTATTCACAGAAACATGGTTCTGAACATGCTGCCAATTGCTCGCCTGGGAAACATGCAGAGAAGTCCAAGATAGTGTTTTTTAGACTGGCTGCCACGAGCTGAATCGAATGCAGCCAAGAGCGAGCGTCTGTGACTTACGGTTCAGGAGTTATTCACAGAAACATGGTTCTGAACATGCTGCCAATTGCTCGCCTGGGAAACATGCAGAGAAGTCCAAGATAGTGTTTTTTAGACTGGCTGCCACGAGCTGAATCGAATGCAGCCAAGAGCGAGCGTCTGTGACTTACGGTTCAGGAGTTATTCACAGAAACATGGTTCTGAACATGCTGCCAATTGCTCGCCTGGGAAACATGCAGAGAAGTCCAAGATAGTGTTTTTTAGACTGGCTGCCACGAGCTGAATCGAATGCAGCCAAGAGCGAGCGTCTGTGACTTACGGTTCAAGAGTTATTCACAGAAACATGGTTCTTTTACTGCCAGCCGCGAAAGCGAAAATAACCAAGATCGAGCGTCTAGGATTTACTTGTCAATAACTCGCCTGGGAAACATCCAGAGAAGTCAAACACAGTGCTCCTATACTAATTGCCAGGCGCTGAGACGAATGCCGCCAAGATCGAGCGTCTAGGACTTACGGTTCAAGAATTAGCTTTAGAAACATTTCCCTTAGGAACATGCAGAGAAGTCCAAGATAGTGTTTTTTAGACTGGCTGCCACGAGCTGAATCGAATGCAGCCAAGAGCGAGCGTCTGTAACTTACGGTTCAGGAGTTATTCACAGAAACATGGTTCTGAACATGCTGCCAATTGCTCGCCTGGGAAACATGCAGAGAAGTCCAAGATAGTGTTTTTTAGACTGGCTGCCACGAGCTGAATCGAATGCAGCCAAGAGCGAGCGTCTGTGACTTACGGTTCAGGAGTTATTCACAGAAACATGGTTCTGAACATGCTGCCAATTGCTCGCCTGGGAAACATGCAGAGAAGTCCAAGATAGTGTTTTTTAGACTGGCTGCCACGAGCTGAATCGAATGCAGCCAAGAGCGAGCGTCTGTGACTTACGGTTCAGGAGTTATTCACAGAAACATGGTTCTGAACATGCTGCCAATTGCTCGCCTGGGAAACATGCAGAGAAGTCCAAGATAGTGTTTTTTAGACTGGCTGCCACGAGCTGAATCGAATGCAGCGAGGAGCGAGCGTCTGTGACTTACGGTTCAGGAGTTATTCACAGAAACATGGTTCTGAACATGCTGCCAATTGCTCGCCTGGGAAACATGCAGAGAAGTCCAAGATAGTGTTTTTTAGACTGGCTGCCACGAGCTGAATCGAATGCAGCCAAGAGCGAGCGTCTGTGACTTACGGTTCAAGAGTTATTCACAGAAACATGGTTCTTTTACTGCCAGCCGCGAAAGCGAAAATAACCAAGATCGAGCGTCTAGGATTTACTTGTCAATAACTCGCCTGGGAAACATCCAGAGAAGTCAAACACAGTGCTCCTATACTAATTGCCAGGCGCTGAGACGAATGCCGCCAAGATCGAGCGTCTAGGACTTACGGTTCAAGAATTAGCTTTAGAAACATTTCCCTTAGGAACATGCAGAGAAGTCCAAGATAGTGTTTTTTAGACTGGCTGCCACGAGCTGAATCGAATGCAGCCAAGAGCGAGCGTCTGTGACTTACGGTTCAGGAGTTATTCACAGAAACATGGTTCTGAACATGCTACCAATTGCTCGCCTGGGAAACATGCAGAGAAGTCCAAGATAGTGTTTTTTAGACTGGCTGCCACGAGCTGAATCGAATGCAGCCAAGAGCGAGCGTCTGTGACTTACGGTTCAAGAGTTATTCACAGAAACATGGTTCTTTTACTGCCAGCCGCGAAAGCGAAAATAACCAAGATCGAGCGTCTAGGATTTACTTGTCAATAACTCGCCTGGGAAACATCCAGAGAAGTCAAACACAGTGCTCCTATACTAATTGCCAGGCGCTGAGACGAATGCCGCCAAGATCGAGCGTCTAGGACTTACGGTTAAGGAATTAGCCTCAGAAACATGGTTCTGAACATGCTGCCAATTGCTCGCCTGGGAAACATGCAGAGAAGTCCAAGATAGTGTTTTTTAGACTGGCTGCCACGAGCTGAATCGAATGCAGCCAAGAGCGAGCGTCTAGGACTTACGGTTCAGGAGTTATTCACAGAAACATGGTTCTGAACATGCTGCCAATTGCTCGCCTGGGAAACATGCAGAGAAGTCCAAGATAGTGTTTTTTAGACTGGCTGCCACGAGCTGAATCGAATGCAGCCAAGAGCGAGCGTCTGTGACTTACGGTTCAGGAGTTATTCACAGAAACATGGTTCTGAACATGCTGCCAATTGCTCGCCTGGGAAACATGCAGAGAAGTCCAAGATAGTGTTTTTTAGACTGGCTGCCACGAGCTGAATCGAATGCAGCCAAGAGCGAGCGTCTAGGACTTACGGTTCAGGAGTTATTCACAGAAACATGGTTCTTTTACTGCCAGCCGCGAAAGCGGAAATAACCAAGATCGAGCGTCTAGGATTTACTTGTCAATAACTCGCCTGGGAAACATCCAGAGAAGTCAAACACAGTGCTCCTATACTAATTGCCAGGCGCTGAGACGAATGCCGCCAAGATCGAGCGTCTAGGACTTACGGTTAAGGAATTAGCCTCAGAAACATGGTTCTGAACATGCTGCCAATTGCTCGCCTGGGAAACATGCAGAGAAGTCCAAGATAGTGTTTTTTAGACTGGCTGCCACGAGCTGAATCGAATGCAGCCAAGAGCGAGCGTCTAGGACTTACGGTTCAGGAGTTATTCACAGAAACATGGTTCTGAATAGAGATGAGCGAACTTATCAAAAGTTCGGTTCGGCTAGTTCGCCGAATTTCACAAAAAAGTTCGGTTCGGACCGAACTAGTTCTGACCGAACCTGTCACTTACGTGCGCCGAGCATGCTACTGTCCAGGGTGCTGATAGAGTTAATGGGCTGCACTAACTCTTTCAGCAACCTTCACAGTACATGCTCGGCGTGCGGAAAACACTATTTATGTAATAAAAAAATAAAAATTATACGTTCGTACTTACTTTCCTCCTGTCCGGCCTCCAGCGATGACGTTTCATCCCTTTCGCCGCTGCAGCCAATCACAGGCTGTAGTGGCGGTCACGCACGTCAGGATGACGCTTCATCCCACGTGACCGCCTCTGCAGCCAATCACAGGCTGCAGCGGCGACATGAATGAAACATCATCGCTGGAGGCCGGACAGGAGGAAAGTAAGTATGAACGTATTATTATTATTTTTTGGCATGTATGTATGTTGGCATGTATGTATGTATGTATGTATGTTGGCATGTATGTATGTTGTCATGTATGTATGTATGTATATCTGTGCATGTATGTTGGCATGTATGTATATATGTGCATGTTTGTATGTATATTTGCATGTATATATTTGCATGTATGTATGTATGTATGTTTGCATGTATGTATTTTTGCATGTATGTTGTCATGTATGTATGTATGTTGTCATGTATGTATATATGTGCATGTGTGTATGTATATTTGTATGTATGTATGTTTGCATGTATGTGTGTTTGCATGAATGTATGTTTGCATGTATGTATGCATGTTTGTATGTATATTTGCATGTGTGTATATATATATGTATGTATGTTGTCATCTATGCATGTATGTTGTCATGTATGTATATATGTGCATGTATGTTGGCATGTATGTATATATGTGCATGTGTGTATGTATGTATATTTGCATGTATGTATGTTGTCATGTATGTATGTATATATGTGCATGTATGTTTGCATGTATGTTGGCATGTATGTATACATGTGCATGTTTGTATGTATATTTGCATGTATATATGTTTGCATGTGTGTATGTATGTTTGCATGTATGTATGTTTGCATGTATGTATGTTGTCATGTATGTTTGTATGTATGTTGTCATGTATGTATATATGTGCATGTATGTATGTTTGCATGTTTTTATTTTTGCATGTATGTTTGCATGTATGTTTATATATATGTGCATGTATGTAATTATGTTTGCATGTATTTATGTTTGCATGTATATTTGTGCATGCTTGTATATATGTATGTATGTATCTTTGCATGTTTGTTTGTATGTATGTTTTCATGTGTGTGTGTATGCATGTATGTATGATAGTTTGCATGTATATATGTGTGTATGTTTGCATGTATGTATATTTGCATGTATATATGTGCATGCTTGTATATATGTATGTATGTTTGTATATATGTATGTATGTATATTTGTATATATGTATGTATGGCCATGTATGATACTGTCTGCTGGCGCCCTGTATCTAAGTCAACTTCACGGCAGGCTTCTATACATGGTATAACAGTCAGTATCACACATTAAACTGAATCTAAGCCTACGACATGTTTTATTTCATTTTTTTTTTTTTTTTACAGGTTTGGTGTTTGGACTACGTCGGTTTCGAGGACTACTTAGATGACGTTTTTTTTTTCTACAATAAAATGGTTAATGAGGGTTGTGTTGGGGGTGCTTTATTTCAATAAAATATTTTATCTATATCTTTGTCTTTTCAAATTTTATTATTAGCACTTTAGTAATGGCCGCTGTCTGAGTGACAACATCCATTACTAAGGCGAGGCTTAGTGTTAGCCGGTGCAGAGGCTAACACTAACCACCATTATTACCCCGGTACCCAAAACCACCAGGGGTGCCGGGAAGAGCCAGGTACGATCCAGTACCCGACCATCTGTTGTGATGGTCGGGCCCTGGGGCGGCCGCAGGCTGGTATTATGAGGCTGGGAAGGGCCAAAAACAGTGGACCTTCCCACCCTTGTAATGCTAGGCTGCTGCTGCTGTGTTGTATCTGGCTGGTTATAAAAGTGGGGGGGACCCCACGTCATTTTTTTAAATTATTTATTTATTTACATTTTTTTTTTTAAAAAGACATGGGGTTCCACCCAATTTATCATAACCAGCCACATACAACACAGTGTTATTAGCCTGGGAATGGACAAAACCAGTGGCCCTTCCCACCCATGTAATGCCAGACTGCTGCGGCCTTGTATATGGCTGGTTATTAAAAATGTGGGGGACCCGTCTATTGCTAAATTTGTTAAATTCAAAAAAAAAAACGACGTGGGGGTCCCCCCCATTTTTATAACCAGCCCGATACAACACAGCAGCAGCAGCCTAGCATTACAAGGGTGGGAAGGTCCACTGATTTTGGCCCTTCCCAGCCTCATAATACCAGCCTACGGCCGCCCCAGTACCCGACCATCACAACAGATGGTCGGGTACTGGATCGTACCAAGCTCTTCCCGGCACCCCTGGTGGTGGTGGGTACCGGGGTAATAATGGGTGGTTAGTGCTAGCCTCTGCACCGGCTAACACTAAGTACCGCCTTAATAATGGACACTGTCAATCAGCCAACTGCCATTATCTAGGCACTAATAAAGTTTGAAAAAAAAACACAAAGACAATTCTTTTTTATTGAAATAAGAAATCCCCAACAAAACCCTCGTTAACCATTTTATTAAAATTTGAAAAAACGCAGATCTACGCAGTAGTCCAACGAATCAAAGATGTAGTCCAATCGGTACATCAAAATCTGCAACAACATAAAAAAACAGTTATCAATGTGAACAATACCAATACTTCTACTCACCTACACACATATATACACGCACACACAAACAAACAACCATACACAGACACACACATATATACACAAACACAACAAGATATACACACACACACACACATAAACAGACAAACACACATATACACGAACTCACACATATCCAAACACACACACACACACACACAGTTATACACACATACACGAACACATATACACAAACACATATACAAACAAAAACACACATACCCAAACACACATATACACAAACACATATACACAAACACACCCATATATACACACAAACACACACCCATATACACACATATACACATATACAAAAACACACACAAACATCTACACACAAACATATACACAAATACACCCATATATACACAAACATATACACAAAACACATATACACAAACACACCCATATATACACACACATATACACAAACACACATATAAAAACAAAAACAGACAAAGTCACATACCCAAACACACATATATACACAAACACACACATACACAAACACGGTTTCTTTTAAATGCTGCTGGGGAACCCGCTCGATCCACTATATAAGGCTGCGCTACAGTGCAGCATTTAAAAGAAACAGGATCCTGACCTGTCCATATAGTTTAAGGCAGCACAGAGTATTTCAGGAGATGAGCGTTCAGATTCAGTGCTGCTGCGAACTCTGCTCTTACCATTACGTAGCTCTCAGTCTGTTACCTCTCTTCCACTCCTGTCCTCCAGAACACCTTCACATGATTGGCAAGTCACCACGTAATGGTAAGAGCAGAGTTCACAGCAGCACAGAGTATTTCAGGAGATGAGCGTGCGGATCTTGTGCGGGGTGGTGACTTGCCAATCATGTGAAGGTGTTATTGAGGACAGGAGTGGAGGAGAGGTAACAGACTGAGCTACGTAATGGTAAGAGCAGAGTTCACAGCAGCACTGAATCTGCACGCTCCTCTCCTGAAATACTCTGTGCTGCTGTGAACTCTGTTCTTACCATTACGTAGCTCAGTCTGTTACATCTCCTCCACTCCTGTCCTCTATAACACGTTCACATGATTGGCAAGTCACCACCACGCACAAGATCTGCACGCTCATCTCCTGAAATACTCTGTGCTGCTGTGAACTCTGCTCTTACCATTACGTGGTGACTTGCCAATCATGTGAAGGTGTTCTTGAGGACAGGAGTGGAGGAGAGATAACAGACTGAGAGCTACGTAATGGTAAGAGCAGAGTTCACAGCAGCACTGAATCTGCACGCTCATCTCCTGAAATACTCTGTGCTGCCTTAAATTCTGTGGACAGGTCAGGATCCTGTTTCTTTTAAATGCTGCACTGTAGCGTAGCCTTATATAGTGGATCGAGCGGGTTCCCTAGCAGCATTTAAAAGAAACAGGATCCTGACCTGTCCACAGAGTTTAAGGCAGCACAGATTATTTCAGGAGATGAGCACGGGCAGCCGTTCGTTTTTCCGAGCCGTGCTCCCATCATGCACACGACCGTAAAAATACCCGTTATTGCGGGTCGTAATTACGACCCGCAATAACGGGCTCATAGACTTCTGTTACCCACGGGTACCTTTCCGTATTCTCACGGGAAGGTGCCCGTGCCGTTAAAAAAATAGAACATGTTCTATTTTTCGGGCCGTGCTGCTATAATTATAATGACAGCACGGTTCGCAAAAGCGGCCGGCTGCCCGTGCTCGTAGTTACGAGTCGTAATTACGAGCACGGCCCGTAAAATAAAAAAATAGAACATGTTCTATCTTTTTAACGGCACGGGCACCTTCCCGTGAGAAAACGGGAAGGTACCCGTGGCTAACAGAAGTCTATGGGCCCGCTATTTCGGGTCGTAATTACGACCCGTGATAACGGGTGTTTTTATGGTCGTGTGCATGAGGCCCCGTAATGACGGGTGGCTACATGTGTGCACCCGTCATTACGGCAGCGTTGCTAGGCGACGTCAGTAAGGGTATGTGCACACACACTAATTACGTCCGTAATTGACGGACGTATTTCGGCCGCAAGTACCGGACCGAACACCCTGCAGGGAGCCGGGCTCCTAGCATCATATTTATGTACGATGCTAGGAGTCCCTGCCTCTCCGTGGAACTACTGTCCCGTACTGAAAACATGATTACAGTACGGGACAGTTGTCCTGCAGAGAGGCAGGGACTCCTAGCATCGTACATAACTATGATGCTAGGAGCCCGGCTCCCTGCACTGTGTTCGGTCCGGTACTTGCGGCCGAAATACGTCCGTCATTTACGGACGTAATTAGTGTGTGTGCACATACCCTAAATAGTCACTGTCCAGGGTGTTGAAAGAGTTAACTGATCGGCAGTAACTGTTTCAGTACCCTGGACAGTGACTACCGATCACAGTACCTGTAAAAAAAAAGACGTTCATACTTACCGAGAACTTTCTGCTTCCTCCAGTCCGGTCTCCTGGCCGTTGCCTTGGTGACGCGTCCCTCTCGACATCCGGCCCGACATTCCTTGATGACGATGCAGCCCATGTGAGCGCTGCAGCGAATCACAGGCTGCCGCGGCCTCTGCAGCCAATCACAGGCTGCAGAGGCCTCTGCAGCCAATCACAGGCTGCCGCGTCAGAAAAGGTCGGACTGGAGGAAGAAGAGGGACTCGTCACTAAGACAACGACCGGGTACGTATGAAATGCTTTTTATTTTATTTTTAATCAGCAGCCTCTTCTCTCTATCAGTGATTGATAGAGATAAGTGGCTGCCGATTTGTATAATGTTTTTGACCGGGTTCGGTCAAAACGGGTTCGGCCGAACCCGGTGAAGTTCGGATTCGCTGCGAACCGAACTTTACCGGAAGTTCGGACCGAAACCGGGTTCGGTTGTCCCGGTTCGCTCATCTCTAGTTCTGAACATGCTGCCAATTGCTCGCCTGGGAAACATGCAGAGAAGTCCAAGATAGTGTTTTTTAGACTGGCTGCCACGAGCTGAATCGAATGCAGCCAAGAGCGAGCGTCTAGGACTTACGGTTCAGGAGTTATTCACAGAAACATGGTTCTGAACATGCTGCCAATTGCTCGCCTGGGAAACATGCAGAGAAGTCCAAGATAGTGTTTTTTAGACTGGCTGCCACGAGCTGAATCGAATGCAGCCAAGAGCGAGCGTCTGTGACTTACGGTTCAGGAGTTATTCACAGAAACATGGTTCTGAACATGCTGCCAATTGCTCGCCTGGGAAACATGCAGAGAAGTCCAAGATAGTGTTTTTTAGACTGGCTGCCACGAGCTGAATCGAATGCAGCCAAGAGCGAGCGTCTGTGACTTACGGTTCAGGAGTTATTCACAGAAACATGGTTCTGAACATGCTGCCAATTGCTCGCCTGGGAAACATGCAGAGAAGTCCAAGATAGTGTTTTTTAGACTGGCTGCCACGAGCTGAATCGAATGCAGCCAAGAGCGAGCGTCTGTGACTTACGGTTCAGGAGTTATTCACAGAAACATGGTTCTGAACATGCTGCCAATTGCTCGCCTGGGAAACATGCAGAGAAGTCCAAGATAGTGTTTTTTAGACTGGCTGCCACGAGCTGAATCGAATGCAGCCAAGAGCGAGCGTCTGTGACTTACGGTTCAAGAGTTATTCACAGAAACATGGTTCTTTTACTGCCAGCCGCGAAAGCGAAAATAACCAAGATCGAGCGTCTAGGATTTACTTGTCAATAACTCGCCTGGGAAACATCCAGAGAAGTCAAACACAGTGCTCCTATACTAATTGCCAGGCGCTGAGACGAATGCCGCCAAGATCGAGCGTCTAGGACTTACGGTTCAAGAATTAGCTTTAGAAACATTTCCCTTAGGAACATGCAGAGAAGTCCAAGATAGTGTTTTTTAGACTGGCTGCCACGAGCTGAATCGAATGCAGCCAAGAGCGAGCGTCTGTGACTTACGGTTCAGGAGTTATTCACAGAAACATGGTTCTGAACATGCTGCCAATTGCTCGCCTGGGAAACATGCAGAGAAGTCCAAGATAGTGTTTTTTAGACTGGCTGCCACGAGCTGAATCGAATGCAGCCAAGAGCGAGCGTCTGTGACTTACGGTTCAAGAGTTATTCACAGAAACATGGTTCTTTTACTGCCAGCCGCGAAAGCGAAAATAACCAAGATCGAGCGTCTAGGATTTACTTGTCAATAACTCGCCTGGGAAACATCCAGAGAAGTCAAACACAGTGCTCCTATACTAATTGCCAGGCGCTGAGACGAATGCCGCCAAGATCGAGCGTCTAGGACTTACGGTTCAAGAATTAGCTTTAGAAACATTTCCCTTAGGAACATGCAGAGAAGTCCAAGATAGTGTTTTTTAGACTGGCTGCCACGAGCTGAATCGAATGCAGCCAAGAGCGAGCGTCTGTGACTTATGGTTCAGGAGTTATTCACAGAAACATGGTTCTGAACATGCTGCCAATTGCTCGCCTGGGAAACATGCAGAGAAGTCCAAGATAGTGTTTTTTAGACTGGCTGCCACGAGCTGAATCGAATGCAGCCAAGAGCGAGCGTCTGTGACTTACGGTTCAGGAGTTATTCACAGAAACATGGTTCTGAACATGCTGCCAATTGCTCGCCTGGGAAACATGCAGAGAAGTCCAAGATAGTGTTTTTTAGACTGGCTGCCACGAGCTGAATCGAATGCAGCCAAGAGCGAGCGTCTGTGACTTACGGTTCAGGAGTTATTCACAGAAACATGGTTCTGAACATGCTGCCAATTGCTCGCCTGGGAAACATGCAGAGAAGTCCAAGATAGTGTTTTTTAGACTGGCTGCCACGAGCTGAATCGAATGCAGCGAGGAGCGAGCGTCTGTGACTTACGGTTCAGGAGTTATTCACAGAAACATGGTTCTGAACATGCTGCCAATTGCTCGCCTGGGAAACATGCAGAGAAGTCCAAGATAGTGTTTTTTAGACTGGCTGCCACGAGCTGAATCGAATGCAGCCAAGAGCGAGCGTCTGTGACTTACGGTTCAGGAGTTATTCACAGAAACATGGTTCTGAACATGCTGCCAATTGCTCGCCTGGGAAACATGCAGAGAAGTCCAAGATAGTGTTTTTTAGACTGGCTGCCACGAGCTGAATCGAATGCAGCCAAGAGCGAGCGTCTGTGACTTACGGTTCAAGAGTTATTCACAGAAACATGGTTCTTTTACTGCCAGCCGCGAAAGCGAAAATAACCAAGATCGAGCGTCTAGGATTTACTTGTCAATAACTCGCCTGGGAAACATCCAGAGAAGTCAAACACAGTGCTCCTATACTAATTGCCAGGCGCTGAGACGAATGCCGCCAAGATCGAGCGTCTAGGACTTACGGTTCAAGAATTAGCTTTAGAAACATTTCCCTTAGGAACATGCAGAGAAGTCCAAGATAGTGTTTTTTAGACTGGCTGCCACGAGCTGAATCGAATGCAGCCAAGAGCGAGCGTCTGTGACTTACGGTTCAGGAGTTATTCACAGAAACATGGTTCTGAACATGCTGCCAATTGCTCGCCTGGGAAACATGCAGAGAAGTCCAAGATAGTGTTTTTTAGACTGGCTGCCACGAGCTGAATCGAATGCAGCCAAGAGCGAGCGTCTAGGACTTACGGTTCAGGAGTTATTCACAGAAACATGGTTCTTTTACTGCCAGCCGCGAAAGCGAAAATAACCAAGATCGAGCGTCTAGGATTTACTTGTCAATAACTCGCCTGGGAAACATCCAGAGAAGTCAAACACAGTGCTCCTATACTAATTGCCAGGCGCTGAGACGAATGCCGCCAAGATCGAGCGTCTAGGACTTACGGTTAAGGAATTAGCCTCAGAAACATGGTTCTGAACATGCTGCCAATTGCTCGCCTGGGAAACATGCAGAGAAGTCCAAGATAGTGTTTTTTAGACTGGCTGCCACGAGCTGAATCGAATGCAGCCAAGAGCGAGCGTCTAGGACTTACGGTTCAGGAGTTATTCACAGAAACATGGTTCTGAACATGCTGCCAATTGCTCGCCTGGGAAACATGCAGAGAAGTCCAAGATAGTGTTTTTTAGACTGGCTGCCACGAGCTGAATCGAATGCAGCCAAGAGCGAGCGTCT
>NW_027463142.1:0-38461 GCF_050947455.1 Rhinoderma darwinii
GGAGAATTCCCCCGCCACATCAGGATGATAGCCCCCACCACACTGCAGGATGATAGCCCCCGCCACACTGCAGGAGAATTCCCCTGCCACACTGCAGGATAATGCCCCCGCCATACTGCAGGATAATTCCCCCGCCACACTGCAGGATAATGCCCCCGCCACACTGCAGGATAATGCCCCTTGCCACACTGCAGGATAATGCTCCCACGACAATGCAGGATAACGCCCATGCCACACTTCAGAATAATGCCCCCGACACACTGCAGGATAATGCCCTCTGTCAGCAGGATAATGCCCCCGCGACACTGCAGGATAATGCCCCCGCCACACTGCAGGATAATGCCCTCTGTCAGCAGGATAATGCCCCCGCCACACTGCAGGATAATGCCCCCCACACTGCAGGATAATGCCCCCACCACACTGCAGGATAATGCCCCGCCACACTGCAAGATAATGCCCCCGCCACACTGCAGGATAATGCCCCCGCCACACTGCAGGATAATGCCCCCTCCACACTGCAGGATAATGCCCCCGCCACACTGCAGGATAATGCCCCGCCACACTGCAGGATAATGCCCCGCCACACTGCAGGATAACGCCCCCGCCACACTGCAGGATAATGCCCCCGTCACACTGCAGGATAATGCCCCGCCACACTGCAGGATAATGTCCCCGCCACACTGCAGGATAATGCCCCGCCACACTGCAGGATAACGCCCCCGCCACACTGCAGGATAATGCCCCCGCCACACTGCAGGATAACACCCCCCCACACTGCAGGATAATGCCCCTGCTACACTGCTGGAAAATGCCCCTGCTACACTGCAGGATAATGCCCCCCCTACACTGCAGGATAATTCCCCACCACACTGCAGGATAATGCCCCCGCCACACTGCAGGATAATGCCCCCCACACTGCAGGATAATGCCCCCGCCACACTGCGGGATATTGCCCCTTCCACACTGCAGGATAATGCCCCCGCCACACTGCAGGATAATGCCCCCGCCACACTGCAGGATAATGCCTCCCACTCTGCAGGATAATGCCCCCCACACTGCAGGATAATGCCCACACACACACTGCAATATAATGCCCCCACCACACTGCAGGATAGTGCCCTTCCACACTACAGGATAATACCCCTGCCACACTGCAGGATAATGCCCCCCCCCGTCACACTGCAGGATAATGCCCCGTCACACTGCAGGATAATGCCCCACCACACTGCGGTATAATGCCCCTGCCACACTGCGGGATAATGCCCCTGCCACTCTGCGGGATAAAGCCCCCGTCACACTGCAGGATAATGCCCCCGTCACACTGCAGGACAAAGCCCCCGCCATACTGCAGGATAATGCCCCCGCCACACTGCAGGATAATGCCCCCATCACACTTCAGGACAATGCCCCCGCCGAACTGCAGGACAATGCCCCCGCCGAACTGCAGGACAATTCCCCCGCCACACTGCAGGAGAATTCCCCCGCCACACTGCAGGATAATGCCCCCGTCACACTGCAGGATAATTCCCCCGCCACACTGCAGGATAATGCCCCCGCCACACTGCAGGATAATGCCCCCCCCCCCACATTGCAGGATAATGCCCCCGGCACACTGCAGGATAACGCCCCTGCCACACTTCAGAATAAAGCCCCCGCCACACTTCAGAATAAAGCCCCCGCCACACTGCAGGATAATGCCCTCTGTCAGCAGGATAATGTCCCCGCCACACTGCAGGATAATGCCCCTGCTACACTGCAGGATAACGCCCCTGCCACACTTCAGAATAATGCCCCCGCCACACTGCAGGATAACACCCCTGGCACACTTCAGAATAATGCCCTCTGTCAGCAGGATAACGCCCCTGCCACACTGCAGGATAATGCCCCCGCCACACTGCAGGATAACACCCCTGCCACACTTCAGAATAATGCCCTCTGTCAGCAGGATAATGCCCCCGCCACACTGCAGGATAACGCCCCCCCACACCGCAGGATAATGCCACCGCCACAGTGCAGGTTAATGCCCCCCCCCCCCGCCACACTGCAAGATAAAGCTCCCGCGACACTGCAGGATAATGCCCCCGCCACACTACAGGATAACGCCCCCGCCACACTTCAGAATAATGCCCCCGCCACACTGCAGGATAATGCCCTCTGTCAGCAGGATAACGCCCCTGCCACACTACAGGTTAATGCCCCCGCAACACTGCAGGATAATGCCCCTGCTACTCTGCAGGATAACGCCCCAGACATACAGCAAGATAACGCCCCCGACACACTGCAGGATTATGCCCCCACTACACTGCAGGATAATGCCCCCGCCACATTGCAGGATACTGCCCAGCCACACTGCAGGATAATGCCCCCGCCACACTGCAGGATAACACCCCTGCCGCACTTCAGAATAATGCCCCCGCCACACTACAGGATAATGCCCTCTGTCAGCAGGATAATGCCCCCGCCACACTGCAGAATAATGCCCCCCCACACTGCAGGATAATGCCCCCGTCACACTGCAGGATAATGCCCCGCCACACTGCAGGATAATGTCCCCGCCACACTGCAGGATAATGCCCCGCCACACTGCAGGATAACGCCCCCCGCCACACTGCAGGATAATGCCCCCGCCACACTGCAGGATAACACCCCCCCCCCACACTGCAGGATAATGCCCCCGCAACACTGCAGGATAATGCCCCTGCTACTCTGCAGGATAACGCCCCAGACATACAGCAAGATAACGCCCCCGACACACTGCAGGATTATGCCCCCACTACACTGCAGGATAATGCCCCCGCCACATTGCAGGATACTGCCCAGCCACACTGCAGGATAATGCCCCCGCCACACTGCAGGATAACACCCCTGCCGCACTTCAGAATAATGCCCCCGCCACACTACAGGATAATGCCCTCTGTCAGCAGGATAATGCCCCCGCCACACTGCAGAATAATGCCCCCCCACACTGCAGGATAATGCCCCCGTCACACTGCAGGATAATGCCCCGCCACACTGCAGGATAATGTCCCCGCCACACTGCAGGATAATGCCCCGCCACACTGCAGGATAACGCCCCCCGCCACACTGCAGGATAATGCCCCCGCCACACTGCAGGATAACACCCCCCCCCCACACTGCAGGATAATGCCCCTGCTACACTGCAGGATAATGCCCCTGCTACTCTGCAGGATAACGCCCCAGACATACAGCAAGATAACGCCCCCGACACACTGCAGGATTATGCCCCCACTACACTGCAGGATAATGCCCCCGCCACATTGCAGGATACTGCCCAGCCACACTGCAGGATAATGCCCCCGCCACACTGCAGGATAACACCCCTGCCGCACTTCAGAATAATGCCCCCGCCACACTACAGGATAATGCCCTCTGTCAGCAGGATAATGCCCCCGCCACACTGCAGAATAATGCCCCCCCACACTGCAGGATAATGCCACCGCCACACTGCAGGTTAATGCCCCCGCCACACTGCAAGATAAAGCTCCCGCCAAACTGCAGGATAACGCCCCCGCCACACTGCAGGATCAAGCCCCAGCCACACTGCAGGATAATGCCCCCGCAAAACACTGCAGGATAATGCCCCCACCACACTGCAGGATAATGCCCCCACCACACTGCAGGATATTTCCCCTGCCACACTGCGGGATAATGCCCCGTCACACGGCAGGATAATGCCCCCTTCACACTGCAGGACAAAGCCCCCCACCACACTGCAGGATAATGCCCCCGCCACACTGCAGGATAACACCCCTGCCACACTTCAGAATAATGCCCTCTGTCAGCAGGATAATGCCCCCGCCACACTGCAGTATAACGCCCCCCCCCCACACCGCAGGATAATGCCACCGCGACACTGCAGGATAATGCCCCCGCCACACTACAGGATAACGCCCCCGCCACACTTCAGAATAATGCCCCCGCCACACTGCAGGATAATGCCCTCTGTCAGCAGGATAACGCCCCTGCCACACTACAGGTTAGTGCCCCCGCAACACTGCAGGATAATGCCCCTGCTACTCTGCAGGATAACGCCCCAGACATACAGCAAGATAACGCCCCCGACACACTGCAGGATTATGCCCCCACTACACTGCAGGATAATGCCCCCGCCACACTGCAGGATAATGCCTCCCACACTGCAGCATAATGCCCCCCACACTGCAGGATAATGCCCACACACACACACACTGCAAGATAATGCCCCCGCCACACTGCAGGATAGTGCCCCTGCTACACTGCAGGATAATGCCCCCGCCACACTGCAGGATAATGCCCCCGCCACACTGCAGGATAATGCCTCCCACACTGCAGCATAATGCCCCCCACACTGCAGGATAATGCCCACACACACACACACACACACTGCAAGATAATGCCCCCGCCACACTGCAGGATAGTGCCCCTGCTACACTGCAGGATAATGCCCCTGCCACACTGCAGGATAATGCCCCACCCACACTGCAGGAGAATTCCTTCACCACACTGCAGGATAATACCCCGCCAAACTGCAGGATAATGCCCCACCACACTGCAGAATAATGCCCCCGCCACACTGCAGGATAATGCCCCCGCCACACTGCAGGAAAATTCCCCCGCCACGCTATAGGATAATGCCCCTGCCACACTGCAGGATAATGCCGCCGCCACACTGCAGGATAATGCCCCTGCCACACTGCAGGATAATGCCCCCCGCCACACTGCAGGATAATGCCCCCGCCACACTGCAGGATAATGCCCCCGCCACACTGCAGGAAACCGCCCCCACCACACTTCAGAATAATGCCCCCGCCACACTGCAGGATAATGCCCTCTGTCAGCAGGATAATGCCCCCACCACACTGCAGGATAATGCTCCCCACACTGCAGGATAATGCCCCCGCCACACTGCGGGATATTGCCCCTTCCACACTGCAGGATAATGCCCCCGCCACACTGCAGGATAATGCCCCCGCCACCCTGCAGGATAATGCCTCCCACACTGCAGGATAATGCCCCCCACACTGCAGGATAATGCCTACACACACACTGCAAGATAATGCCCCCCACACTGCAGGATAGTGCCCTTCCACACTACAGGATAATACCCCTGCCACACTGCAGGATAATGCCCCCGCCACACTGCAGGATAATGCCCCCGCCACCCTGCAGGATAATGGCTCCCACACTGCAGGATAATGCCCCCCACACTGCAGGATAATGCCTACACACACACTGCAAGATAATGCCCCCCCACACTGCAGGATAGTGCCCTTCCACACTACAGGATAATACCCCTGCCACACTGCAGGATAATGCCCCCCCGTCACACTGCAGGATAACGCCCCGTCACACTGCAGGATAATGCCCCCGCCACACTGCAGGATAATGCCCCGCCACACTGCAGGATAATGCCCCTGCCACACTGCAGGATAATTCCCCCGTCACACTGCAGGATAATGCCCCCGTCACACTGCAGGATAATGCCCCCACCACACTGCAGCATAATGCCCCCGCCACACTGCAGGATAATGCCCCCGCCACACTGCAGGATAATGCCTCCCACACTGCAGCATAATGCCCCCACACTGCAGGATAATGCCCACACACACACACTGCAAGATAATGCCCCCGCCACACTGCAGGATAGTGCCCCTGCAACACTGCAGGATAATGCCCCCCACCACACTGCAGTATAATGCCCCACCACACTGCAGGATAATGCCCCACCACACTGCAGGATAATGCCCCCACCACACTGCATGATAATGCCCCACCACACTGCAGGATAATGCCCCCACCACACTGCAGGCTAATGCCCCCCGTCACACTGCAGGATAATCCCAGTCACACTGCAGGATAATGACCCCGCCACACTGCAGGATAATGCCCCGCCACACTGCAGGATAATGCCCCGCCACACTGCAGGATAACGCCCCCGCCACACTGCAGGATAATGACCCGCCACACTGCAGGATAATGCCCCGCCACACTGCAGGATAACGCCCCCGCCACACTTCATATAATCCCCTTGCTGCACTGCAGGATAATTAGCTCTGTCAGCAGGATAATGCCCCCGCCACACTGCAGGATAATGCTCCTGCTACACTGCAGGATAACGCCCCCGCCACACTGCCCCCGCCACACTGCAGGATAATGCCCCCGCCATAGTGCAGGATAATGCCCCCGCCACAATGCAGGATAACGCCTCCGCTACACTGCAGGATGATGCCCCCTCTACAATGTAGGATATGCCCCCCACACACTGCAGGATAATGCCCCTGCCACACTGCAGGATAATGCCCCCGCCACACTCAGGATAATGCCCTCTGTCAGCAGGATAATGCCCCCCCCACACTGCAGGATAATGCCCCTGCTACACTGCAGGATAATCCCCCCCCCCCACACTGCAGGATAACGCCTCCGCTACACTGCAGGATGATGCCCCCTCTACAATGTAGGATAATGCCCCCGCCACACTGCAGGATAATGCCCCTGCCACACTTCAGAATAATGCCCCCACCACACTTCAGAATAATGTCCCCTGCTACACTGCAAGATAATGCCCCCGCCACACTGCAGGAGAATTCCCCCGCCACACTGCAGGATAATGCCCCCGCCACACTGCAGGATAATTCCCCCGCCACACTGCAGTATAAGCCCCACCACACTGCAGGATAATGCCCCACCACACTGCAGGATAATGCCCCACCACACTGCATGATAATGCCCCACCACACTGCAGGATAATGCCCCAACCACACTGCAGGATACTGCCCCCCGTCACACTGCAGGATAATCCCCCGTCACACTGCAGGATAATGCCCCCGCCACACTGCAGGATAATGCCCCGCCACACTGCAGGGATAATGCCCGCCACACTGCAGGATAATGCCCCCGCCACACTGCAGGATAATGCCCCCCGCCACATTGCAGGATAACGCCCCCACCACACTGCAGGATAATGACCCGCCACACTGCAGGATAACGCCCCCGCCACACTTCAGAATAATCCCCTTGCTGCACTGCAGGATAATTCGCTCTGTCAGCAGGATAATGCCCCCGCCACACTGCAGGATGATAGCCCCCACCACACTGCAGGATAACGCCCCCGCCACACTGCAGGATAACGCCTCCGCTACACTGCAGGATGATGCCCCCTCTACAATGTAGGATAATGGCCCCGCCACACTTCAGGATAATGCCCCCGCCACACTTCAGGATAATGCCCCCACCACACTTCAGGATAATGCCCCCGCCACACTTTAGGATAATGCCCCCGCCACACTTCAGAATAATGCCTCCGCCACACTTCAGAATAATGCCCCCTCCCACACTGCAGGATAATACCCCGCCACACTGCAGGAGAATTCCCCCGCCACATCAGGATGATAGCCCCCACCACACTGCAGGATGATAGCCCCCGCCACACTGCAGGAGAATTCCCCTGCCACACTGCAGGATAATGCCCCCGCCATACTGCAGGATAATTCCCCCGCCACACTGCAGGATAATGCCCCCGCCACACTGCAGGATAATGCCCCTTGCCACACTGCAGGATAATGCTCCCACGACAATGCAGGATAACGCCCATGCCACACTTCAGAATAATGCCCCCGACACACTGCAGGATAATGCCCTCTGTCAGCAGGATAATGCCCCCGCGACACTGCAGGATAATGCCCCCGCCACACTGCAGGATAATGCCCTCTGTCAGCAGGATAATGCCCCCGCCACACTGCAGGATAATGCCCCCCACACTGCAGGATAATGCCCCCGCCACACTGCAGGATAATGCCCCGCCACACTGCAAGATAATGCCCCCGCCACACTGCAGGATAATGCCCCCGCCACACTGCAGGATAATGCCCCCTCCACACTGCAGGATAATGCCCCCGCCACACTGCAGGATAATGCCCCGCCACACTGCAGGATAATGCCCCGCCACACTGCAGGATAACGCCCCCGCCACACTGCAGGATAATGCCCCCGTCACACTGCAGGATAATGCCCCGCCACACTGCAGGATAATGTCCCCGCCACACTGCAGGATAATGCCCCGCCACACTGCAGGATAACGCCCCCCGCCACACTGCAGGATAATGCCCCCGCCACACTGCAGGATAACACCCCCCCCCCACACTGCAGGATAATGCCCCTGCTACACTGCTGGAAAATGCCCCTGCTACACTGCAGGATAATGCCCCCCCTACACTGCAGGATAATTCCCCACCACACTGCAGGATAATGCCCCCGCCACACTGCAGGATAATGCCCCCCACACTGCAGGATAATGCCCCCGCCACACTGCGGGATATTGCCCCTTCCACACTGCAGGATAATGCCCCCGCCACACTGCAGGATAATGCCCCCGCCACACTGCAGGATAATGCCTCCCACTCTGCAGGATAATGCCCCCCACACTGCAGGATAATGCCCACACACACACTGCAAGATAATGCCCCCACCACACTGCAGGATAGTGCCCTTCCACACTACAGGATAATACCCCTGCCACACTGCAGGATAATGCCCCCCCCCCCCGTCACACTGCAGGATAATGCCCCATCACACTGCAGGATAATGCCCCACCACACTGCGGTATAATGCCCCTGCCACACTGCGGGATAATGCCCCTGCCACTCTGCGGGATAAAGCCCCCGTCACACTGCAGGATAATGCCCCCGTCACACTGCAGGACAAAGCCCCCGCCATACTGCAGGATAATGCCCCCGCCACACTGCAGGATAATGCCCCCATCACACTTCAGGACAATGCCCCCGCCGAACTGCAGGACAATGCCCCCGCCGAACTGCAGGACAATTCCCCCGCCACACTGCAGGAGAATTCCCCCGCCACACTGCAGGATAATGCCCCCGTCACACTGCAGGATAATTCCCCCGCCACACTGCAGGATAATGCCCCCGCCACACTGCAGGATAATGCCCCCCCCCACATTGCAGGATAATGCCCCCGGCACACTGCAGGATAACGCCCCTGCCACACTTCAGAATAAAGCCCCCGCCACACTTCAGAATAAAGCCCCCGCCACACTGCAGGATAATGCCCTCTGTCAGCAGGATAATGTCCCCGCCACACTGCAGGATAATGCCCCTGCTACACTGCAGGATAACGCCCCTGCCACACTTCAGAATAATGCCCCCGCCACACTGCAGGATAACACCCCTGCCACACTTCAGAATAATGCCCTCTGTCAGCAGGATAACGCCCCTGCCACACTGCAGGATAATGCCCCCGCCACACTGCAGGATAACACCCCTGCCACACTTCAGAATAATGCCCTCTGTCAGCAGGATAATGCCCCCGCCACACTGCAGGATAACGCCCCCCCACACCGCAGGATAATGCCACCGCCACAGTGCAGGTTAATGCCCCCCCGCCACACTGCAAGATAAAGCTCCCGCGACACTGCAGGATAATGCCCCCGCCACACTACAGGATAACGCCCCCGCCACACTTCAGAATAATGCCCCCGCCACACTGCAGGATAATGCCCTCTGTCAGCAGGATAACGCCCCTGCCACACTACAGGTTAATGCCCCCGCAACACTGCAGGATAATGCCCCTGCTACTCTGCAGGATAACGCCCCAGACATACAGCAAGATAACGCCCCCGACACACTGCAGGATTATGCCCCCACTACACTGCAGGATAATGCCCCCGCCACATTGCAGGATACTGCCCCGCCACACTGCAGGATAATGCCCCCGCCACACTGCAGGATAACACCCCTGCCGCACTTCAGAATAATGCCCCCGCCACACTGCAGGATAATGCCCTCTGTCAGCAGGATAATGCCCCCGCCACACTGCAGAATAATGCCCCCCCACACTGCAGGATAATGCCACCGCCACACTGCAGGTTAATGCCCCCGCCACACTGCAAGATAAAGCTCCCGCCAAACTGCAGGATAATGCCCCCGCCACACTGCAGGATCAAGCCCCAGCCACACTGCAGGATAATGCCCCCGCAAAACACTGCAGGATAATGCCCCCACCACACTGCAGGATAATGCCCCCACCACACTGCAGGATATTTCCCCTGACACACTGCGGGATAATGCCCCGTCACACGGCAGGATAATGCCCCCTTCACACTGCAGGACAAAGCCCCCACCACACTGCAGGATAATGCCCCCGCCACACTGCAGGATAACGCCCCCCCACACCGCAGGATAATGCCACCGCCACAGTGCAGGTTAATGCCCCCCCGCCACACTGCAAGATAAAGCTCCCGCGACACTGCAGGATAATGCCCCCCGCCACACTACAGGATAACGCCCCCGCCACACTTCAGAATAATGCCCCCGCCACACTGCAGGATAATGCCCTCTGTCAGCAGGATAACGCCCCTGCCACACTACAGGTTAATGCCCCCGCAACACTGCAGGATAATGCCCCTGCTACTCTGCAGGATAACGCCCCAGACATACAGCAAGATAACGCCCCCGACACACTGCAGGATTATGCCCCCACTACACTGCAGGATAATGCCCCCGCCACATTGCAGGATACTGCCCCGCCACACTGCAGGATAACACCCCTGCCGCACTTCAGAATAATGCCCCCGCCACACTGCAGGATAATGCCCTCTGTCAGCAGGATAATGCCCCCGCCACACTGCAGAATAATGCCCCCCACACTGCAGGATAATGCCACCGCCACACTGCAGGTTAATGCCCCCGCCACACTGCAAGATAAAGCTCCCGCCAAACTGCAGGATAATGCCCCCGCCACACTGCAGGATCAAGCCCCAGCCACACTGCAGGATAATGCCCCCGCAAAACACTGCAGGATAATGCCCCCACCACACTGCAGGATAATGCCCCCACCACACTGCAGGATATTTCCCCTGCCACACTGCGGGATAATGCCCCGTCACACGGCAGGATAATGCCCCTTCACACTGCAGGACAAAGCCCCCCACCACACTGCAGGATAATGCCCCCGCCACACTGCAGGATAACGCCCCCCCACACCGCAGGATAATGCCACCGCCACAGTGCAGGTTAATGCCCCCCGCCACACTGCAAGATAAAGCTCCCGCGACACTGCAGGATAATGCCCCCGCCACACTACAGGATAACGCCCCCGCCACACTTCAGAATAATGCCCCCGCCACACTGCAGGATAATGCCCTCTGTCAGCAGGATAACGCCCCTGCCACACTACAGGTTAATGCCCCCGCAACACTGCAGGATAATGCCCCTGCTACTCTGCAGGATAACGCCCCAGACATACAGCAAGATAACGCCCCCGACACACTGCAGGATTATGCCCCCACTACACTGCAGGATAATGCCCCCGCCACACTGCAGGATAATGCCTCCCACACTGCAGCATAATGCCCCCCACACTGCAGGATAATGCCCACACACACCACACTGCAAGATAATGCCCCCGCCACACTGCAGGATAGTGCCCCTGCTACACTGCAGGATAATGCCCCCGCCACACTGCAGGATAATGCCCCCGCCACACTGCAGGATAATGCCTCCCACACTGCAGCATAATGCCCCCACACTGCAGGATAATGCCCACACACACACACACACACACACTGCAAGATAATGCCCCCGCCACACTGCAGGATAGTGCCCCTGCTACACTGCAGGATAATGCCCCCGCCACACTGCAGGATATGCCCCACCCACACTGCAGGAGAATTCCTTCACCACACTGCAGGATAATACCCCGCCAAACTGCAGGATAATGCCCCACCACACTGCAGAATATGCCCCCGCCACACTGCAGGATAATGCCCCCGCCACACTGCAGGAAAATTCCCCCGCCACGCTATAGGATAATGCCCCTGCCACACTGCAGGATAATGCCGCCGCCACACTGCAGGATAATGCCCCTGCCACACTGCAGGATAATGCCCCCCGCCACACTGCAGGATAATGCCCCCGCCACACTGCAGGATAATGCCCCCGCCACACTGCAGGAAACCGCCCCCACCACACTTCAGAATAATGCCCCCGCCACACTGCAGGATAATGCCCTCTGTCAGCAGGATAATGCCCCCACCACACTGCAGGATAATGCTCCCCACACTGCAGGATAATGCCCCCGCCACACTGCGGGATATTGCCCCTTCCACACTGCAGGATAATGCCCCCGCCACACTGCAGGATAATGCCCCCGCCACCCTGCAGGATAATGCCTCCCACACTGCAGGATAATGCCCCCCACACTGCAGGATAATGCCTACACACACACTGCAAGATAATGCCCCCCCGTCACACTGCAGGATAACGCCCCGTCACACTGCAGGATAATGCCCCCGCCACACTGCAGGATAATGCCCCGCCACACTGCAGGATAATGCCCTGCCACACTGCAGGATAATTCCCCCGTCACACTGCAGGATAATGCCCCCGTCACACTGCGGATAATGCCCCCACCACACTGCAGCATAATGCCCCCGCCACACTGCAGGATAATGCCCCCGCCACACTGCAGGATAATGCCTCCCACACTGCAGCATAATGCCCCCCACACTGCAGGATAATGCCCACACACACACACTGCAAGATAATGCCCCCCGCCACACTGCAGGATAGTGCCCCTGCTACACTGCAGGATAATGCCCCCCACCACACTGCAGTATAATGCCCCACCACACTGCAGGATAATGCCCCACCACACTGCAGGATAATGCCCCCACACACTGCATGATAATGCCCACCACACTGCAGGATAATGCCCCCACCACACTGCAGGCTAATGCCCCCCGTCACACTGCAGGATAATCCCAGTCACACTGCAGGATAATGCCCCCGCCACACTGGCAGGATAATGCCCCGCCACACTGCAGGATAATGCCCCCGCCACACTGCAGGATAACGCCCCCGCCACACTGCAGGATAATGACCCGCCACACTGCAGGATAACGCCCCCGCCACACTTCATAATAATCCCCTTGCTGCACTGCAGGATAATTCGCTCTGTCAGCAGGATAATGCCCCCGCCACACTGCAGGATAATGCTCCTGCTACACTGCAGGATAACGCCCCCGCCACACTGCCCCCGCCACACTGCAGGATAATGCCCCCGCCATATTGCAGGATAATGCCCCCGCCACAATGCAGGATAACGCCTCCGCTACACTGCAGGATGAGGCCCCCTCTACAATGTAGGATAATGCCCCCACCACACTGCAGGATAATGCCCCTGCCACACTGCAGGATAATGCCCCCGCCACACTTCAGGATAATGCCCTCTGTCAGCAGGATAATGCCCCCCCCCCACACTGCAGGATAATGCCCCTGCTACACTGCAGGATAATCCCCCCCCCCACACTGCAGGATAACGCCTCCGCTACACTGCAGGATGATGCCCCCTCTACAATGTAGGATAATGCCCCCGCCACACTGCAGGATAATGCCCCTGCCACACTTCAGAATAATGCCCCCACCACACTTCAGAATAATGTCCCCTGCTACACTGCAAGATAATGCCCCGCCACACTGCAGGAGAATTCCCCCGCCACACTGCAGGATAATGCCCCCGCCACACTGCAGGATAATTCCCCCGCCACACTGCAGTATAATGCCCCACCACACTGCAGGATAATGCCCCACCACACTGCAGGATAATGCCCCCACCACACTGCATGATAATGCCCCCACCACACTGCAGGATAATGCCCCAACCACACTGCAGGATAATGCCCCCCGTCACACTGCAGGATAATCCCCGTCACACTGCAGGATAATGCCCCCGCCACACTGCAGGATAATGCCCCGCCACACTGCAGGATAATGCCCCGCCACACTGCAGGATAATGCCCCCGCCACACTGCAGGATAATGCCCCCGCCACATTGCAGGATAACGCCCCCGCCACACTGCAGGATAATGACCCGCCACACTGCAGGATAACGCCCCCGCCACACTTCAGAATAATCCCCTTGCTGCACTGCAGGATAATTCGCTCTGTCAGCAGGATAATGCCCCCGCCACACTGCAGGATGATAGCCCCCACCACAACTGCAGGATAACGCCCCCGCCACACTGCAGGATAACGCCTCCGCTACACTGCAGGATGATGCCCCCTCTACAATGTAGGATAATGGCCCCGCCACACTTCAGGATAATGCCCCCGCCACACTTCAGATAATGCCCCCACCACACTTCAGGATAATGCCCCCGCCACACTTTAGGATAATGCCCCCGCCACACTTCAGAATAATGCCTCCGCCACACTTCAGAAATAATGCCCCCTCCCACACTGCAGGATAATACCCCGCCACACTGCAGGAGAATTCCCCCGCCACATCAGGATGATAGCCCCCACCACACTGCAGGATGATAGCCCCCGCCACACTGCAGGAGAATTCCCCTGCCAACTGCAGGATAATGCCCCCGCCATACTGCAGGATAATTCCCCGCCACACTGCAGGATAATGCCCCCGCCACACTGCAGGATAATGCCCCTTGCCACACTGCAGGATAATGCTCCCACGACAATGCAGGATAACGCCCATGCCACACTTCAGAATAATGCCCCCGACACACTGCAGGATAATGCCCTCTGTCAGCAGGATAAATGCCCCCGCGACACTGCAGGATAATGCCCCCGCCACACTGCAGGATAATGCCCTCTGTCAGCAGGATAATGCCCCCGCCACACTGCAGGATAATGCCCCCCACACTGCAGGATAATGCCCCCGCCACACTGCAGGATAATGCCCCGCCACACTGCAAGATAATGCCCCCGCCACACTGCAGGATAATGCCCCCGCCACACTGCAGGATAATGCCCCCTCCACACTGCAGGATAATGCCCCCGCCACACTGCAGGATAATGCCCCGCCACACTGCAGGATAATGCCCCGCCACACTGCAGGATAACGCGCCCGCCACACTGCAGGATAATGCCCCCGTCACACTGCAGGATAATGCCCCGCCACACTGCAGGATAATGTCCCCGCCACACTGCAGGATAATGCCCCGCCACACTGCAGGATAACGCCCCCCGCCACACTGCAGGATAATGCCCCCGCCACACTGCAGGATAACACCCCCCCCACACTGCAGGATAATGCCCCTGCTACACTGCTGGAAAATGCCCCTGCTACACTGCAGGATAATGCCCCCCTACACTGCAGGATAATTCCCCCACCACACTGCAGGATAATGCCCCCGCCACACTGCAGGATAATGCCCCCCACACTGCAGGATAATGCCCCCGCCACCCTGCGGGATATTGCCCCTTCCACACTGCAGGATAATGCCCCCGCCACACTGCAGGATAATGCCCCCGCCACACTGCAGGATATGCCTCCCACTCTGCAGGATAATGCCCCCACACTGCAGGATAATGCCCACACCACACTGCAAGATAATGCCCCCACCACACTGCAGGATAGTGCCCTTCCACACTACAGGATAATACCCCTGCCACACTGCAGGATAATGCCCCCCCCCCCCCGTCACACTGCAGGATAATGCCCCGTCACACTGCAGGATAATGCCCCACCACACTGCGGTATAATGCCCCTGCCACACTGCGGGATAATGCCCCTGCCACTCTGCGGGATAAAGCCCCCGTCACACTGCAGGATAATGCCCCGTCACACTGCAGGACAAGCCCCCGCCATACTGCAGGATAATGCCCCCGCCACACTGCAGGATAATGCCCCCATCACACTTCAGGGACAATGCCCCCGCCGAACTGCAGGACAATGCCCCCGCCGAACTGCAGGAACAATTCCCCCGCCACACTGCAGGAGAATTCCCCCGCCACACTGCAGGATAATGCCCCCGTCACACTGCAGGATAATTCCCCCGCCACACTGCAGGATAATGCCCCCGCCACACTGCAGGATAATGCCCCCCCCCACATTGCAGGATAATGCCCCGGCACACTGCAGGATAACGCCCCTGCCACACTTCAGAATAAAGCCCCCGCCACACTTCAGAATAAAGCCCCGCCACACTGCAGGATAATGCCCCTCTGTCAGCAGGATAATGTCCCCGCCACACTGCAGGATAATGCCCCTGCTACACTGCAGGATAACGCCCCTGCCACACTTCAGAATAATGCCCCCGCCACACTGCAGGATAACACCCCTGCCACACTTCAGAATAATGCCCTCTGTCAGCAGGATAACGCCCCTGCCACACTGCAGGATAATGCCCCCGCCACACTGCAGGATAACACCCCTGCCACACTTCAGAATAATGCCCTCTGTCAGCAGGATAATGCCCCCGCCACACTGCAGGATAACGCCCCCCACACCGCAGGATAATGCCACCGCCACAGTGCAGGTTAATGCCCCCCCGCCACACTGCAAGATAAAGCTCCCGCGACACTGCAGGATAATGCCCCCGCCACACTACAGGATAACGCCCCCCGCCACACTTCAGAATAATGCCCCCGCCACACTGCAGGATAATGCCCTCTGTCAGCAGGATAACGCCCCTGCCACACTACAGGTTAATGCCCCCGCAACACTGCAGGATAATGCCCCTGCTACTCTGCAGGATAACGCCCCAGACATACAGCAAGATAACGCCCCCGACACACTGCAGGATTATGCCCCCACTACACTGCAGGATAATGCCCCCGCCACATTGCAGGATACTGCCCCGCCACACTGCAGGATAATGCCCCCGCCACACTGCAGGATAACACCCCTGCCGCACTTCAGAATAATGCCCCGCCACACTGCAGGATAATGCCCTCTGTCAGCAGGATAATGCCCCCGCCACACTGCAGAATAATGCCCCCCCACACTGCAGATAATGCCACCGCCACACTGCAGGTTAATGCCCCCGCCACACTGCAAGATAAAGCTCCCGCCAAACTGGCAGGATAATGCCCCCGCCACCACTGCAGGATCAAGCCCCAGCCACACTGCAGGATAATGCCCCCGCAAAACACTGCAGGATAATGCCCCCACCACACTGCAGGATAATGCCCCCACCACACTGCAGGATATTTCCCCCTGCCACACTGCGGGATAATGCCCCGTCACACGGCAGGATAATGCCCCCTTCACACTGCAGGACAAAGCCCCCCACCACACTGCAGGATAATGCCCCCGCCACACTGCAGGATAACGCCCCCCCACACCGCAGGATAATGCCACCGCCACAGTGCAGGTTAATGCCCCCCCCGCCACACTGCAAGATAAAGCTCCCGCGACACTGCAGGATAATGCCCCCGCCACACTACAGGATAACGCCCCCGCCACACTTCAGAATAATGCCCCCGCCCACACTGCAGGATAATGCCCTCTGTCAGCAGGATAACGCCCCTGCCACACTACAGGTTAATGCCCCCGCAAACACTGCAGGATAATGCCCCTGCTACTCTGCAGGATAACGCCCCAGACATACAGCAAGATAACGCCCCCGACACACTGCAGGATTATGCCCCACTACACTGCAGGATAATGCCCCCGCCACATTGCAGGATACTGCCCGCCACACTGCAGGATAATGCCCCCGCCACACTGCCAGGATAACACCCCTGCCGCACTTCCAGAATAATTCCCCGCCACACTGCAGGATAAATGCCCTCTGTCAGCAGGATAATGCCCCCGCCACACTGCAGAATTAATGCCCCCCCACACTGCAGGATAATGCCACCGCCACACTGCAGGTTAATGCCCCCGCCACACTGCAAGATAAAGCTCCCGCCAAACTGCAGGATAATGCCCCCGCCACACTGCAGGATCAAGCCCCAGCCACACTGCAGGATAATGCCCCCGCAAAACACTGCAGGATAATGCCCCCACCACACTGCAGGATAATGCCCCCACCACACTGCAGGATATTTCCCCTGCCACACTGCGGGATAATGCCCCGTCACACGGCAGGATAAAAGGCCCCCATCACACTGCAGGACAAAGCCCCCCACCACACTGCAGGATAATGCCCCCGCCACACTGCAGGATAATGCCCCCGCCACACTGCAGGATAATGCCCCACCCACACTGCAGGAGAATTCCTTCACCACACTGCAGGATAAATACCCGACACATTGCAGGAATAAGCCCCGCCACATTGCAGGATAATGCCCCCACCACACTGCAGATAATGCCCCACACACTGCAGGATATGCCCCGCCACTGCAGGAAAATTCCCGCCACGCTATAGGATAATGCCCCTGCCACACTGCAGGATAATGCCGCCGCCACACTGCAGGATAATGCCCCTGCCACACTGCAGGATAATGCCCCCCGCCACACTGCAGGATAATGCCCCCCGCCACACTGCAGGATAATGCCCCCGCCACACTGCAGGATAATGCCCCCGCCACACTGCAGGAAACCGCCCCCACCACACTTCAGAATAATGCCCCCGCCCACTGCAGGATAATGCCCTCTGTCAGCAGGATAATGCCCCCACCACACTGCAGGATAATGCTCCCCACACTGCAGGATAATGCCCCCGCCATTCTGCGGGATATTGCCCCTTCCACACTGCAGGATAATGCCCCCGCCACACTGCAGGATAATGCCCCCGCCACACTGCAGGATAATGCCTCCACACTGCAGGATAATGCCCCCCACACTGCAGGATAATGCCTACACACACTGCAAGATAATGCCCACACCACACTGCAGGATAGTGCCCTTCCACACTACAGGATAATACCCCTGCCACACTGCAGGATAATGCCCCCCGTCACCCCCCGTCACACTGCAGGATAATGCCCCCGCCACACTGCAGGATAATGCCCGCCACACTGCAGGATAATGCCCCTGCCACACTGCAGGATAATTCCCCCATCACACTGCAGGATAAATGCCCCCGTCACACTGCAGGATAAATGCCCCACCACACTGCAGCATAATGCCCCCGCCACACTGCAGGATATGCCCCCGCCACACTGCAGGATAATGCTCCCACACTGCAGCATAATGCCCCCCACACTGCAGGATAATGCCCACACACACACACACTGCAAGATAATGCCCCCGCCACACTGCAGGATAGTGCCCTGCTACACTGCAGGATAATGCCCCGCCACACTGCAGGATAATGCCCCACCCACACTGCAGAGGAATTCCTTCACCACACTGCAGGATAATACCCCGCCAAACTGCAGGATAATGCCCCACCACACTGCAGAATAATGCCCCCGCCACACTGCAGGATAATGCCCCCGCCACACTGCAGGAAAATTCCCCCGCCACGCTATAGGATAATGCCCCTGCCACACTGCAGGATAATGCCGCCGCCACACTGCAGGATAATGCCCCTGCCACACTGCAGGATAATGCCCCCGCCACACTGCAGGATAATGCCCCCGCCACACTGCAGGATAATGCCCCCGCCACACTGCAGGAAACCGCCCCCACCACACTTCAGAATAATGCCCCCGCCACACTGCAGGATAATGCCCTCTGTCAGCAGGATAATGCCCCCACCACACTGCAGGATAATGCTCCCCACACTGCAGGATAATGCCCCCGCCACACTGCGGGATATTGCCCCTTCCACACTGCAGGATAATGCCCCGCCACACTGCAGGATAATGCCCCGCCACCCTGCAGGATAATGCCTCCCACACTGCAGGATAATGCCTACACACACACTGCAAGATAATGCCCCCCCACACTGCAGGATAGTGCCTTCCACACTACAGGATAATACCCCTGCCACACTGCAGGATAATGCCCCCCCGTCACACTGCAGGATAACGCCCCGTCACACTGCAGGATAATGCCCCCGCCACACTGCAGGATAATGCCCCGCCACACTGCAGGATAATGCCCCTGCCACACTGCAGGATAATTCCCCGTCACACTGCAGGATAATGCCCCCGTCACACTGCAGGATAATGCCCCCACCACACTGCAGCATAATGCCCCCGCCACACTGCAGGATAATGCCCCCGCCACACTGCAGGATAATGCCTCCCACACTGCAGCATAATGCCCCCCACACTGCAGGATAATGCCCACACACACACACTGCAAGATAATGCCCCCGCCACACTGCAGGATAGTGCCCCTGCTACACTGCAGGATAATGCCCCCCACCACACTGCAGTATAATGCCCCCACCACACTGCAGGATAATGCCCCACCACACTGCAGGATAATGCCCCCACCACACTGCATGATAATGCCCCACCACACTGCAGGATAATGCCCCCACCACACTGCAGGCTAATGCCCCCCGTCACACTGCAGGATAATCCCAGTCACACTGCAGGATAATGCCCCCGCCACACTGCAGGATAATGCCCCGCCACACTGCAGGATAATGCCCCCGCCACACTGCAGGATAACGCCCCCGCCACACTGCAGGATAATGACCCGCCACACTGCAGGATAACGCCCCCGCCACACTTCATAATAATCCCCTTGCTGCACTGCAGGATAATTCGCTCTGTCAGCAGGATAATGCCCCCGCCACACTGCAGGATAATGCTCCTGCTACACTGCAGGATAACGCCCCCGCCACACTGCCCCCGCCACACTGCAGGATAATGCCCCCGCCATATTGCAGGATAATGCCCCCGCCACAATGCAGGATAACGCCTCCGCTACACTGCAGGATGATGCCCCCTCTACAATGTAGGATAATGCCCCCACCACACTGCAGGATAATGCCCCTGCCACACTGCAGGATAATGCCCCCGCCACACTTCAGGATAATGCCCTCTGTCAGCAGGATAATGCCCCCCCCACACTGCAGGATAATGCCCCTGCTACACTGCAGGATAATCCCCCCCCCACACTGCAGGATAACGCCTCCGCTACACTGCAGGATGATGCCCCCTCTACAATGTAGGATAATGCCCCCGCCACACTGCAGGATAATGCCCCTGCCACACTTCAGAATAATGCCCCCACCACACTTCAGAATAATGTCCCCTGCTACACTGCAAGATAATGCCCCCGCCACACTGCAGGAGAATTCCCCCGCCACACTGCAGGATAATGCCCCCGCCACACTGCAGGATAATTCCCCCGCCACACTGCAGTATAATGCCCCACCACACTGCAGGATAATGCCCCACCACACTGCAGGATAATGCCCCCACCACACTGCATGATAATGCCCCACCACACTGCAGGATAATGCCCCAACCACACTGCAGGACAATGCCCCCCGTCACACTGCAGGATAATCCCCGTCACACTGCAGGATAATGCCCCCGCCACACTGCAGGATAATGCCCCGCCACACTGCAGGATAATGCCCCGCCACACTGCAGGATAATGCCCCCGCCACACTGCAGGACAATGCCCCCGCCACATTGCAGGATAACGCCCCCGCCACACTGCAGGATAATGACCCGCCACACTGCAGGATAACGCCCCCGCCACACTTCAGAATAATCCCCTTGCTGCACTGCAGGATAATTCGCTCTGTCAGCAGGATAATGCCCCCGCCACACTGCAGGATGATAGCCCCCACCACACTGCAGGATAACGCCCCCGCCACACTGCAGGATAACACCTCCGCTACAATGCAGGATGATGCCCCCTCTACAATGTAGGATAATGCCCCCGCCACACTTCAGGATAATGCCCCCGCCACACTTCAGGATAATGCCCCCACCACACTTCAGGATAATGCCCCCGCCACACTTTAGGATAATGCCCCCGCCACACTTCAGAATAATGCCTCCGCCACACTTCAGAATAATGCCCCCTCCCACACTGCAGGATAATACCCCGCCACACTGCAGGAGAATTCCCCCGCCACACTGCAGGATGATAGCCCCCACCACACTGCAGGATGATAGCCCCCGCCACACTGCAGGAGAATTCCCCTGCCACACTGCAGGATAATTCCCCCGCCATACTGCAGGATAATTCCCCCGCCACACTGCAGGATAATGCCCCCGCCACACTGCAGGATAATGCCCCTTGCCACACTGCAGGATAATGCTAACACGACAATGCAGGATAACGCCCATGCCACACTTCAGAATAATGCCCCCGACACACTGCAGGATAATGCCCTCTGTCAGCAGGATAATGCCCCCGCGACACTGCAGGATAATGCCCCCGCCACACTGCAGGATAATGCCCTCTGTCAGCAGGATAATGCCCCCGCCACACTGCAGGATAATGCCCCCCACACTGCAGGATAATGCCCCCGCCACACTGCAGGATAATGCCCCGCCACACTGCAAGATAATGCCCCCGCCACACTGCAGGATAATGCCCCCGCCACACTGCAGGATAATGCCCCCTCCACACTGCAGGATAATGCCCCCGCCACACTGCAGGATAATGCCCCGCCACACTGCAGGATAATGCCCCGCCACACTGCAGGATAACGCCCCCACCACACTGCAGGATAATGCCCCCGTCACACTGCAGGATAATGCCCCGCTACACTGCAGGATAATGTCCCCGCCACACTGCAGGATAATGCCCCGCCACACTGCAGGATAACGCCCCCCGCCACACTGCAGGATAATGCCCCCGCCACACTGCAGGATAACACCCCCCCACACTGCAGGATAATGCCCCTGCTACACTGCTGGAAAATGCCCCTGCTACACTGCAGGATAATGCCCCCCCCTACACTGCAGGATAATTCCCCACCACACTGCAGGATAATGCCCCCGCCACACTGCAGGATAATGCCCCCCACACTGCAGGATAACGCCCCCGCCACACTGCCCCCGCCACACTGCAGGATAATGCCCCCGCCACAATGCAGGATAACGCCTCCGCTACACTGCAGGATGATGCCCCCTCTACAATGTAGGATAATGCCCCCACCACACTGCAGGATAATGCCCCTGCCACACTGCAGGATAATGCCCCCGCCACACTTCAGGATAATGCCCTCTGTCAGCAGGATAATGCCCCCCCCACACTGCAGGATAATGCCCCTGCTACACTGCAGGATAATCCCCCCCCACACTGCAGGATAACGCCTCCGCTACACTGCAGGATGATGCCCCCTCTACAATGTAGGATAATGCCCCCGCCACACTGCAGGATAATGCCCCTGCCACACTTCAGAATAATGCCCCCACCACACTTCAGAATAATGTCCCCTGCTACACTGCAAGATAATGCCCCCGCCACACTGCAGGAGAATTCCCCCGCCACACTGCAGGATAATGCCCCCGCCACACTGCAGGATAATGCCCCCTCCACACTGCAGGATAATGCCCCCGCCACACTGCAGGATAATGCCCCGCCACACTGCAGGATAATGCCCCGCCACACTGCAGGATAACGCCCCCACCACACTGCAGGATAATGCCCCCGTCACACTGCAGGATAACACCCCCCCACACTGCAGGATAATGCCCCTGCTACACTGCTGGAAAATGCCCCTGCTACACTGCAGGATAATGCCCCCCCTACACTGCAGGATAATTCCCCACCACACTGCAGGATAATGCCCCCGCCACACTGCAGGATAATGCCCCCCACACTGCAGGATAATGCCCCCGCCACACTGCAGGATAATGCCCTCTGTCAGCAGGATAATGCCCCACCACACTGCAGGATAATGCGCCCCACACTGCAGGATAATGCCCCCGCCATTCTGCGGGATATTGCCCCTTCCACACTGCAGGATAATGCCCCCGCCACACTGCAGGATAATGCCCCCGCCACACTGCAGGATAATGCCTCCCACACTGCAGGATAATGCCCCCCACACTGCAGGATAATGCCTACACACACACTGCAAGATAATGCCCACACCACACTGCAGGATAGTGCCCTTCCACACTACAGGATAATACCCCTGCCACACTGCAGGATAATGCCCCCCCATCACACTGCAGGATAATGCCCCGTCACACTGCAGGATAATGCCCCCGCCACACTGCAGGATAATGCCCCGCCACACTGCAGGATAATGCCCCTGCCACACTGCAGGATAATTCCCCCGTCACACTGCAGGATAATGCCCCCGTCACACTGCAGGATAATGCCCCCACCACACTGCAGCATAATGCCCCCGCCACACTGCAGGATAATGCCCCCGCCACACTGCAGGATAATGCCTCCCACACTGCAGCATAATGCCCCCCACACTGCAGGATAATGCCCACACACACACACTGCAAGATAATGCCCCCGCCACACTGCAGGATAGTGCCCCTGCTACACTGCAGGATAATGCCCCCGCCAAACGGCAGGATAATGCCCCACCCACACTGCAGGAGAATTCCTTCACCACACTGCAGGATAATACCCCGCCAAACTGCAGGATAATGCCCCACCACACTGCAGAATAATGCCCCCGCCACACTGCAGGATAATGCCCCCGCCACACTGCAGGAAAATTCCCCCGCCACGCTATAGGATAATGCCCCTGCCACACTGCAGGATAATGCCGCCGCCACACTGCAGGATAATGCCCCTGCCACACTGCAGGATAATGCCCCCCGCCACACTGCAGGATAATGCCCCCGCCACACTGCAGGATAATGCCCCCGCCACACTGCAGGAAACCGCCCCCACCACACTTCAGAATAATGCCCCCGCCACACTGCAGGATAATGCCCTCTGTCAGCAGGATAATGCCCCCACCACACTGCAGGATAATGCTCCCCACACTGAAGGATAATGCCCCCGCCACACTGCGGGATATTGCCCCTTCCACACTGCAGGATAATGCCCCCGCCACACTGCAGGATAATGCCCCCGCCACCCTGCAGGATAATGCCTCCCACACTGCAGGATAATGCCCCCCACACTGCAGGATAATGCCTACACACACACTGCAAGATAATGCCCCCCCCCACACTGCAGGATAGTGCCCTTCCACACTACAGGATAATACCCCTGCCACACTGCAGGATAATGCCCCCCCGTCACACTGCAGGATAACGCCCCGTCACACTGCAGGATAATGCCCCCGCCACACTGCAGGATAATGCCCCGCCACACTGCAGGATAATGCCCCTGCCACACTGCAGGATAATTCCCCCATCACACTGCAGGATAATGCCCCCGTCACACTGCAGGATAATGCCCCCACCACACTGCAGCATAATGCCCCCACCACACTGCAGGATAATGCCTCCCACACTGCAGCATAATGCCCCCCACACTGCAGGATAATGCCCACACACACACACTGCAAGATAATGCCCCCGCCACACTGCAGGATAGTGCCCCTGCTACACTGCAGGATAATGCCCCCCCACCACACTGCAGTATAATGCCCCACCACACTGCAGGATAATGCCCCACCACACTGCAGGATAATGCCCCCACCACACTGCATGATAATGCCCCACCACACTGCAGGATAATGCCCCCACCACACTGCAGGCTAATGCCCCCCGTCACACTGCAGGATAATCCCCGTCACACTGCAGGATAATGCCCCCGCCACACTGCAGGATAATGCCCCGCCACACTGCAGGATAATGCCCCCGCCACACTGCAGGATAACGCCCCCGCCACACTGCAGGATAATGACCCGCCACACTGCAGGATAACGCCCCCGCCACACTTCATAATAATCCCCTTGCTGCACAGCAGGATAATTCGCTCTGTCAGCAGGATAATGCCCCCGCCACATTGCAGGATAATGCTCCTGCTACACTGCAGGATAACGCCCCCGCCACACTGCCCCCGCCACACTGCAGGATAATGCCCCCGCCATATTGCAGGATAATGCCCCCACCACAATGCAGGATAACGCCTCCGCTACACTGCAGGATGATGCCCCCTCTACAATGTAGGATAATGCCCCCACCACACTGCAGGATAATGCCCCTGCCACACTGCAGGATAATGCCCCTGCCACACTTCAGGATAATGCCCTCTGTCAGCAGGATAATGCCCCCCCCACACTGCAGGATAATGCCCCTGCTACACTGCAGGATAATCCCCCCCCACACTGCAGGATAACGCCTCCGCTACACTGCAGGATGATGCCCCTTCTACAATGTAGGATAATGCCCCCGCCACACTGCAGGATAATGCCCCTGCCACACTTCAGAATAATGCCCCCACCACACTTCAGAATAATGTCCCCTGCTACACTGCCAGATAATGCCCCCGGACACACTGCAGGAGAATTCCCCCGCCACACTGCAGGATAATGCCCCCGCCACACTGCAGGATAATTCCCCCGCCACACTGCAGTATAATGCCCCACCACACTGCAGGATAATGCCCCACCACACTGCAGGATAATGCCCCCGCCACACTTCAGGATAATGCCCCCACCACACTTCAGGATAATGCCCCCGCCACACTTTAGGATAATGCCCCCGCCACCCTTCAGAATAATGCCTCCGCCACACTTCAGAATAATGCCCCCTCCCACACTGCAGGATAATACCCCGCCACACTGCAGGAGAATTCCCCCGCCACACTGCAGGATGATAGCCCCCACCACACTGCAGGATGATAGCCCCCGCCACACTGCAGGAGAATTCCCCTGCCACACTGCAGGATAATTCCCCCGCCATACTGCAGGATAATTCCCCCGCCACACTGCAGGATAATGCCCCCGCCACACTGCAGGATAATGCCCCTTGCCACACTGCAGGATAATGCTCCCACGACAATGCAGGATAACGCCCATGCCACACTTCAGAATAATGCCCCCGACACACTGCAGGATAATGCCCTCTGTCAGCAGGATAATGCCCCCGCGACACTGCAGGATAATGCCCCCGCCACACTGCAGGATAATGCCCTCTGTCAGCAGGATAATGCCCCCGCCACACTGCAGGATAATGCCCCCCACACTGCAGGATAATGCCCCCGCCACACTGCAGGATAATGCCCCGCCACACTGCAAGATAATGCCCCCGCCACACTGCAGGATAATGCCCCCGCCACACTGCAGGATAATGCCCCCTCCACACTGCAGGATAATGCCCCCGCCACACTGCAGGATAATGCCCCGCCACACTGCAGGATAATGCCCCGCCACACTGCAGGATAACGCCCCCGCCACACTGCAGGATAATGCCCCCGTCACACTGCAGGATAATGCCCCGCCACACTGCAGGATAATGTCCCCGCCACACTGCAGGATAATGCCCCGCCACACTGCAGGATAACGCCCCCCGCCACACTGCAGGATAATGCCCCCGCCACACTGCAGGATAACACCCCCCCACACTGCAGGATAATGCCCCTGCTACACTGCTGGAAAATGCCCCTGCTACACTGCAGGATAATGCCCCCCCCTACACTGCAGGATAATTCCCCACCACACTGCAGGATAATGCCCCCGCCACACTGCAGGATAATGCCCCCCACACTGCAGGATAACGCCCCCGCCACACTGCCCCCGCCACACTGCAGGATAATGCCCCCGCCATATTGCAGGATAATGCCCCCGCCACAATGCAGGATAACGCCTCCGCTACACTGCAGGATGATGCCCCCTCTACAATGTAGGATAATGCCCCCACCACACTGCAGGATAATGCCCCTGCCACACTGCAGGATAATGCCCCCGCCACACTTCAGGATAATGCCCTCTGTCAGCAGGATAATGCCCCCCCCACACTGCAGGATAATGCCCCTGCTACACTGCAGGATAATCCCCCCCCACACTGCAGGATAACGCCTCCGCTACACTGCAGGATGATGCCCCCTCTACAATGTAGGATAATGCCCCCGCCACACTGCAGGATAATGCCCCTGCCACACTTCAGAATAATGCCCACACCACACTTCAGAATAATGTCCCCTGCTACACTGCAAGATAATGCCCCCGCCACACTGCAGGAGAATTCCCCCGCCACACTGCAGGATAATGCCCCCGCCACACTGCAGGATAATTCCCCCGCCACACTGCAGTATAATGCCCCACCACACTGCAGGATAATGCCCCACCACACTGCAGGATAATGCCCCCACCACACTGCATGATAATGCCCCACCACACTGCAGGATAATTCCCCAACCACACTGCAGGACAATGCCCCCCGTCACACTGCAGGATAATCCCCCGTCACACTGCAGGATAATGCCCCCGCCACACTGCAGGATAATGCCCCGCCACACTGCAGGATAATGCCCCGCCACACTGCAGGATAATGCCCCCGCCACACTGCAGGACAATGCCCCCGCCACATTGCAGGATAACGCCCCCGCCACACTGCAGGATAATGACCCGCCACACTGCAGGATAACGCCCCCGCCACACTTCAGAATAATCCCCTTGCTGCACTGCAGGATAATTCGCTCTGTCAGCAGGATAATGCCCCCGCCACACTGCAGGATGATAGCCCCCACCACACTGCAGGATAACGCCCCCGCCACACTGCAGGATAATGCCTCCGCTACACTGCAGGATGATGCCCCCTCTACAATGTAGGATAATGCCCCCGCCACACTTCAGGATAATGCCCCCGCCACACTTCAGGATAATGCCCCCACCACACTTCAGGATAATGCCCCCGCCACACTTCAGAATAATGCCTCCGCCACACTTCAGAATAATGCCCCCTCCCACACTGCAGGATAATACCCCGCCACACTGCAGGAGAATTCCCCCGCCACATCAGGATGATAGCCCCCACCACACTGCAGGATGATAGCCCCCGCCACACTGCAGGAGAATTCCCCTGCCACACTGCAGGATAATGCCCCCGCCATACTGCAGGATAATTCCCCCGCCACACTGCAGGATAATGCCCCCGCCACACTGCAGGATAATGCCCCTTGCCACACTGCAGGATAATGCTCCCACGACAATGCAGGATAACGCCCATGCCACACTTCAGAATAATGCCCCCGACACACTGCAGGATAATGCCCTCTGTCAGCAGGATAATGCCCCCGCGACACTGCAGGATAATGCCCCCGCCACACTGCAGGATAATGCCCTCTGTCAGCAGGATAATGCCCCCGCCACACTGCAGGATAATGCCCCCCACACTGCAGGATAATGCCCCCGCCACACTGCAGGATAATGCCCCGCCACACTGCAAGATAATGCCCCCGCCACACTGCAGGATAATGCCCCCGCCACACTGCAGGATAATGCCCCCTCCACACTGCAGGATAATGCCCCCGCCACACTGCAGGATAATGCCCCCGTCACACTGCAGGATAATGCCCCGCCACACTGCAGGATAATGTCCCCGCCACACTGCAGGATAATGCCCCGCCACACTGCAGGATAACGCCCCCCGCCACACTGCAGGATAATGCCCCCGCCACACTGCAGGATAACACCCCCCCCACACTGCAGGATAATGCCCCTGCTACACTGCTGGAAAATGCCCCTGCTACACTGCAGGATAATGCCCCCCCTACACTGCAGGATAATTCCCCACCACACTGCAGGATAATGCCCCCGCCACACTGCAGGATAATGCCCCCCACACTGCAGGATAATGCCCCCGCCACACTGCAGGATAATGCCCTCTGTCAGCAGGATAATGCCCCACCACACTGCAGGATAATGCGCCCCACACTGCAGGATAATGCCCCCGCCATTCTGCGGGATATTGCCCCTTCCACACTGCAGGATAATGCCCCCGCCACACTGCAGGATAATGCCCCCGCCACACTGCAGGATAATGCCTCCCACACTGCAGTATAATGCCCCCCACACTGCAGGATAATGCCTACACACACACTGCAAGATAATGCCCACACCACACTGCAGGATAGTGCCCTTCCACACTACAGGATAATATCCCTGCCACACTGCAGGATAATGCCCCCCCGTCACACTGCAGGATAATGCCCCGTCACACTGCAGGATAATGCACCCGCCACACTGCAGGATAATGCCCCGCCACACTGCAGGATAATGCCCCTGCCACACTGCAGGATAATTCCCCCGTCACACTGCAGGATAATGCCCCCGTCACACTGCAGGATAATGCCCCCACCACACTGCAGCATAATGCCCCCGCCACACTGCAGGATAATGCCCCCGCCACACTGCAGGATAATGCCTCCCACACTGCAGCATAATGCCCCCCACACTGCAGGATAATGCCCACACACACACACTGCAAGATAATGCCCCCGCCACACTGCAGGATAGTGCCCCTGCTACACTGCAGGATAATGCCCCCGCCAAACTGCAGGATAATGCCCCACCCACACTGCAGGAGAATTCCTTCACCACACTGCAGGATAATACCCCGCCAAACTGCAGGATAATGCCCCACCACACTGCAGAATAATGCCCCCGCCACACTGCAGGATAATGCCCCCGCCACACTGCAGGAAAATTCCCCCGCCACGCTATAGGATAATGCCCCTGCCACACTGCAGGATAATGCCGCCGCCACACTGCAGGATAATGCCCCTGCCACACTGCAGGATAATGCCCCCCGCCACACTGCAGGATAATGCCCCCGCCACACTGCAGGATAATGCCCCCGCCACACTGCAGGAAACCGCCCCCACCACACTTCAGAATAATGCCCCCGCCACACTGCAGGATAATGCCCTCTGTCAGCAGGATAATGCCCCCACCACACTGCAGGATAATGCTCCCCACACTGAAGGATAATGCCCCCGCCACACTGCGGGATATTGCCCCTTCCACACTGCAGGATAATGCCCCCGCCACACTGCAGGATAATGCCCCCGCCACCCTGCAGGATAATGCCTCCCACACTGCAGGATAATGCCCCCCACACTGCAGGATAATGCCTACACACACACTGCAAGATAATGCCCCCCCCAAACTGCAGGATAGTGCCCTTCCACACTACAGGATAATACCCCTGCCACACTGCAGGATAATGCCCCCCCGTCACACTGCAGGATAACGCCCCGTCACACTGCAGGATAATGCCCCCGCCACACTGCAGGATAATGCCCCTGCCACACTGCAGGATAATTCCCCCATCACACTGCAGGATAATGCCCCCGTCACACTGCAGGATAATGCCCCCACCACACTGCAGCATAATGCCCCCACCACACTGCAGGATAATGCCTCCCACACTGCAGCATAATGCCCCCCACACTGCAGGATAATGCCCACACACACACACTGCAAGATAATGCCCCCGCCACACTGCAGGATAGTGCCCCTGCTACACTGCAGGATAATGCCCCCCCACCACACTGCAGGATAATGCCCCACCACACTGCAGGATAATGCCCCCACCACACTGCATGATAATGCCCCACCACACTGCAGGATAATGCCCCCACCACACTGCAGGCTAATGCCCCCCGTCACACTGCAGGATAATCCCCGTCACACTGCAGGATAATGCCCCCGCCACACTGCAGGATAATGCCCCGCCACACTGCAGGATAATGCCCCCGCCACACTGCAGGATAACGCCCCCGCCACACTGCAGGATAATGACCCGCCACACTGCAGGATAACGCCCCCGCCACACTTCATAATAATCCCCTTGCTGCACTGCAGGATAATTCGCTCTGTCAGCAGGATAATGCCCCCGCCACACTGCAGGATAATGCTCCTGCTACACTGCAGGATAACGCCCCCGCCACACTGCCCCCGCCACACTGCAGGATAATGCCCCCGCCATATTGCAGGATAATGCCCCCGCCACAATGCAGGATAACGCCTCCGCTACACTGCAGGATGATGCCCCCTCTACAATGTAGGATAATGCCCCCACCACACTGCAGGATAATGCCCCTGCCACACTGCAGGATAATGCCCCCGCCACACTTCAGGATAATGCCCTCTGTCAGCAGGATAATGCCCCCCCCCACACTGCAGGATAATGCCCCTGCTACACTGCAGGATAATCCCCCCCCCACACTGCAGGATAACGCCTCCGCTACACTGCAGGATGATGCCCCCTCTACAATGTAGGATAATGCCCCCGCCACACTGCAGGATAATGCCCCTGCCACACTTCAGAATAATGCCCCCACCACACTTCAGAATAATGTCCCCTGCTACACTGCCAGATAATGCCCCCGGACACACTGCAGGAGAATTCCCCCGCCACACTGCAGGATAATGCCCCCGCCACACTGCAGGATAATTCCCCCGCCACACTGCAGTATAATGCCCCACCACACTGCAGGATAATGCCCCACCACACTGCAGGATAATGCCCCCACCACACTGCATGATAATGCCCCACCACACTGCAGGATAATGCCCCGCCACACTGCAGGATAATGCCCCGCCACACTGCAGGATAATGCCCCCGCCACACTGCAGGATAATGCCCCCGCCACACTGCAGGATAACGCCCCCGCCACACTGCAGGATAATGACCCGCCACACTGCAGGATAACGCCCCCGCCACACTTCAGAATAATCCCCTTGCTGCACTGCAGGATAATTCGCTCTGTCAGCAGGATAATGCCCCCGCCACACTGCAGGATGATAGCCCCCACCACACTGCAGGATAACGCCCCCGCCACACTGCAGGATAACACCTCCGCTACAATGCAGGATGATGCCCCCTCTACAATGTAGGATAATGCCCCCGCCACACTTCAGGATAATGCCCCCGCCACACTTCAGGATAATGCCCCCATCACACTTCAGGATAATGCCCCCGCCACACTTTAGGATAATGCCCCCGCCACACTTCAGAATAATGCCTCCGCCACACTTCAGAATAATGCCCCCTCCCACACTGCAGGATAATACCCCGCCACACTGCAGGAGAATTCCCCCGCCACACTGCAGGATGATAGCCCCCACCACACTGCAGGATGATAGCCCCCGCCACACTGCAGGAGAATTCCCCTGCCACACTGCAGGATAATTCCCCCGCCATTCTGCAGGATAATTCCCCCGCCACACTGCAGGATAATGCCCCCGCCACACTGCAGGATAATGCCCCTTGCCACACTGCAGGATAATGCTCCCACGACAATGCAGGATAACGCCCATGCCACACTTCAGAATAATGCCCCCGACACACTGCAGGATAATGCCCTCTGTCAGCAGGATAATGCCCCCGCGACACTGCAGGATAATGCCCCCGCCACACTGCAGGATAATGCCCTCTGTCAGCAGGATAATGCCCCCACCACACTGCAGGTTAATGCCCCCCACACTGCAGGATAATGCCCCCGCCACACTGCAGGATAATGCCCCGCCACACTGCAAGATAATGCCCCCGCCACACTGCAGGATAATGCCCCCGCCACACTGCAGGATAATGCCCCCTCCACACTGCAGGATAATGCCCCCGCCACACTGCAGGATAATGCCCCGCCACACTGCAGGATAATGCCCCGCCACACTGCAGGATAACGCCCCCGCCACACTGCAGGATAATGCCCCCGTCACACTGCAGGATAATGCCCCGCCACACTGCAGGATAATGTCCCCGCCACACTGCAGGATAATGCCCCGCCACACTGCAGGATAACGCCCCCCGCCACACTGCAGGATAATGCCCCCGCCACACTGCAGGATAACACCCCCCCACACTGCAGGATAATGTCCCTGCTACACTGCTGGAAAATGCCCCTGCTACACTGCAGGATAATGCCCCCCCCTACACTGCAGGATAATTCCCCACCACACTGCAGGATAATGCCCCCGCCACACTGCAGGATAATGCCCCCCACACTGCAGGATAACGCCCCCGCCACACTGCCCCCGCCACACTGCAGGATAATGCCCCCGCCATATTGCAGGATAATGCCCCCGCCACAATGCAGGATAACGCCTCCGCTACACTGCAGGATGATGCCCCCTCTACAATGTAGGATAATGCCCCCACCACACTGCAGGATAATGCCCCTGCCACACTGCAGGATAATGCCCCCGCCACACTTCAGGATAATGCCCTCTGTCAGCAGGATAATGCCCCCCCCCACACTGCAGGATAATGCCCCTGCTGCACTGCAGGATAATCCCCCCCCACACTGCAGGATAACGCCTCCGCTACACTGCAGGATGATGCCCCCTCTACAATGTAGGATAATGCCCCCGCCACACTGCAGGATAATGCCCCTGCCACACTTCAGAATAATGCCCCCACCACACTTCAGAATAATGTCCCCTGCTACACTGCAAGATAATGCCCCCGCCACACTGCAGGAGAATTCCCCCGCCACACTGCAGGATAATGCCCCCGCCACACTGCAGGATAATTCCCCGCCACACTGCAGTATAATGCCCCACCACACTGCAGGATAATGCCCCACCACACTGCAGGATAATGCCCCCACCACACTGCATGATAATGCCCCACCACACTGCAGGATAATGCCCCAACCACACTGCAGGACAATGCCCCCGTCACACTGCAGGATAATCCCCCGTCACACTGCAGGATAATGCCCCCGCCACACTGCAGGATAATGCCCCGCCACACTGCAGGATAATGCCCCGCCACACTGCAGGATAATGCCCCCGCCACACTGCAGGACAATGCCCCCGCCACATTGCAGGATAACGCCCCCGCCACACTGCAGGATAATGACCCGCCACACTGCAGGATAACGCCCCCGCCACACTTCAGAATAATCCCCTTGCTGCACTGCAGGATAATTCGCTCTGTCAGCAGGATAATGCCCCCGCCACACTGCAGGATGATAGCCCCCACCACACTGCAGGATAACGCCCCCGCCACACTGCAGGATAACGCCTCCGCTACACTGCAGGATGATGCCCCCTCTACAATGTAGGATAATGCCCCCGCCACACTTCAGGATAATGCCCCCGCCACACTTCAGGATAATGCCCCCACCACACTTCAGGATAATGCCCCGCCACACTTTAGGATAATGCCCCCGCCACACTTCAGAATAATGCCTCCGCCACACTTCAGAATAATGCCCCCTCCCACACTGCAGGATAATACCCCGCCACACTGCAGGAGAATTCCCCCGCCACATCAGGATGATAGCCCCCACCACACTGCAGGATGATAGCCCCCGCCACACTGCAGGAGAATTCCCCTGCCACACTGCAGGATAATGCCCCCGCCATACTGCAGGATAATTCCCCCGCCACACTGCAGGATAATGCCCCCGCCACACTGCAGGATAATGCCCCTTGCCACACTGCAGGATAATGCTCCCACGACAATGCAGGATAACGCCCATGCCACACTTCAGAATAATGCCCCCGACACACTGCAGGATAATGCCCTCTGTCAGCAGGATAATGCCCCCGTGACACTGCAGGATAATGCCCCCGCCACACTGCAGGATAATGCCCTCTGTCAGCAGGATAATGCCCCCGCCACACTGCAGGATAATGCCCCCCACACTGCAGGATAATGCCCCCGCCACACTGCAGGATAATGCCCCGCCACACTGCAAGATAATGCCCCCGCCACACTGCAGGATAATGCCCCCGCCACACTGCAGGATAATGCCCCCTCCACACTGCAGGATAATGCCCCCGCCACACTGCAGGATAATGCCCCGCCACACTGCAGGATAATGCCCCGCCACACTGCAGGATAACGCCCCCGCCACACTGCAGGATAATGCCCCCGTCACACTGCAGGATAATGCCCCGCCACACTGCAGGATAATGTCCCCGCCACACTGCAGGATAATGCCCCGCCACACTGCAGGATAACGCCCCCCGCCACACTGCAGGATAATGCCCCCGCCACACTGCAGGATAACACCCCCCCACACTGCAGGATAATGCCCCTGCTACACTGCTGGAAAATTGCCCCTGCTACACTGCAGGATAATGCCCCCCCTACACTGCAGGATAATTCCCCACCACACTGCAGGATAATGCCCCCGCCACACTGCAGGATAATTCCCCCCACACTGCAGGATAATGCCCCCGCCACACTGCAGGATAATGCCCTCTGTCAGCAGGATAATGCCCCACCACACTGCAGGATAATGCGCCCCACACTGCAGGATAATGCCCCCGCCATTCTGCGGGATATTGCCCCTTCCACACTGCAGGATAATGCCCCCGCCACACTGCAGGATAATGCCCCCGCCACACTGCAGGATAATGCCTCCCACACTGCAGGATAATGCCCCCCACACTGCAGGATAATGCCTACACACACACTGCAAGATAATGCCCACACCACACTGCAGGATAGTGCCCTTCCACACTACAGGATAATACCCCTGCCACACTGCAGGATAATGCCCCCCCGTCACACTGCAGGATAATGCCCCGTCACACTGCAGGATAATGCCCCCGCCACACTGCAGGATAATGCCCCGCCACACTGCAGGATAATGCCCCTGCCACACTGCAGGATAATTCCCCCGTCACACTGCAGGATAATGCCCCCGTCACACTGCAGGATAATGCCCCACCACACTGCAGCATAATGCCCCGCCACACTGCAGGATAATGCCCCGCCACACTGCAGGATAATGCCTCCACACTGCAGCATAATGCCCCCCACACTGCAGGATAATGCCCCCGCCACACTGCAGGATAGTGCCCCTGCTACACTGCAGGATAATGCCCCCGCCAAACTGCAGGATAATGCCCACCCCCACACTGCAGGAGAATTCCTTCACCACACTGCAGGATAATGCCCCCGCCAAACTGCAGGATAATGCCCACCCCCACACTGCAGGAGAATTCCTTCACCACACTGCAGGATAATACCCCGCCAACTGCAGGATAATGCCCCACCACACTGCAGAATAATGCCCCCGCCACACTGCAGGATAATGCCCCCGCCACACTGCAGGAAAATTCCCCCGCCACGCTATAGGATAATGCCCCTGCCACACTGCAGGATAATGCCGCCGCCACACTGCAGGATAATGCCCCTGCCACACTGCAGGATAATGCCCCCCGCCACACTGCAGGATAATGCCCCCGCCACACTGCAGGATAATGCCCCCGCCACACTGCAGGAAACCGCCCCCACCACACTTCAGAATAATGCCCCCGCCACACTGCAGGATAATGCCCTCTGTCAGCAGGATAATGCCCCCACCACACTGCAGGATAATGCTCCCCACACTGAAGGATAATGCCCCCGCCACACTGCGGGATATTGCCCCTTCCACACTGCAGGATAATGCCCCCGCCACACTGCAGGATATGCCCCCACCACCCTGCAGGATAATGCCTCCCACACTGCAGGATAATGCCCCCCACACTGCAGGATATGCCTACACACACACTGCAAGATAATGCCCCCCCCACACTGCAGGATAGTGCCCTTCCACACTACAGGATAATACCCCTGCCACACTGCAGGATAATGCCCCCCCCCGTCACACTGCAGGATAACGCCCCGTCACACTGCAGGATAATGCCCCCGCCACACTGCAGGATAATGCCCCGCCACACTGCAGGATAATGCCCCTGCCACACTGCAGGATAATTCCCCCATCACACTGCAGGATAATGCCCCCGTCACACTGCAGGATAATGCCCCCACCACATTGCAGCATAATGCCCCCACCACACTGCAGGATAATGCCTCCCACACTGCAGCATAATGCCCCCCACACTGCAGGATAATGCCCACACACACACACTGCAAGATAATGCCCCCGCCACACTGCAGGATAGTGCCCCTGCTACACTGCAGGATAATGCCCCCCCACCACACTGCAGTATAATGCCCCACCACACTGCAGGATAATGCCCCACCACACTGCAGGATAATGCCCCCACCACACTGCATGATAATGCCCCACCACACTGCAGGATAATGCCCCCACCACACTGCAGGCTAATGCCCCCCGTCACACTGCAGGATAATCCCCGTCACACTGCAGGATAATGCCCCCGCCACACTGCAGGATAATGCCCCGCCACACTGCAGGATAATGCCCCCGCCACACTGCAGGATAACGCCCCCGCCACACTGCAGGATAATGACCCGCCACACTGCAGGATAACGCCCCCGCCACACTTCATAATAATCCCCTTGCTGCACTGCAGGATAATTCGCTATGTCAGCAGGATAATGCCCCCGCCACACTGCAGGATAATGCTCCTGCTACACTGCAGGATAACGCCCCCGCCACACTGCCCCCGCACACTGCAGGATAATGCCCCGCCATATTGCAGGATAATGCCCCCGCCACAATGCAGGATAACGCCTCCGCTACACTGCAGGATGATGCCCCCTCTACAATGTAGGATAATGCCCCCACCACACTGCAGGATAATGCCCCTGCCACACTGCAGGATAATGCCCCCGCCACACTTCAGGATAATGCCCTCTGTCAGCAGGATAATGCCCCCCCACACTTCAGGATAATGCCCTGCTACACTGCAGGATAATCCCCCCCCACACTGCAGGATAACGCCTCCGCTACACTGCAGGATGATGCCCCCTCTACAATGTAGGATAATGCCCCCGCCACACTGCAGGATAATGCCCCTGCCACACTTCAGAATAATGCCCCCACCACACTTCAGAATAATGTCCCCTGCTACACTGCAGATAATGCCCCCGGACACACTGCAGGAGAATTCCCCCGCCACACTGCAGGATAATGCCCCCGCCACACTGCAGGATAATTCCCCCGCCACACTGCAGTATAATGCCCCACCACACTGCAGGATAATGCCCCACAACACTGCAGGATAATGCCCCCACCACACTGCATGTTAATGCCCCGCCACACTGCAGGATAATGCCCCGCCACACTGCAGGATAAT
>NW_027463143.1:0-48990 GCF_050947455.1 Rhinoderma darwinii
GACTTCTCTGGATGTTTCCCAGGCGAGCTATTGACAAGTAAATCCTAGACGCTCGATCTTGGTTATTTTCGCTTTCGCGGCTGGCAGCAAAGTTCAGAACCATGTTTCTGTGAATAACTCTTGAACCGTAAGTCACAGACGCTCGCTCTTGGCTGCATTCGTTTCAGCTCATGGCAGCCAGTCTAAAAAACACAATCTTGGACTTCTCTGGATGTTTCCCAGGCGAGCTATTGGCAGCATGTTCAGAACCACTGTTTCTGAGGCTAATTCTTGAACCGTAAGTCATAGACGCTCGATCTTGGCGGCATTCGTCTCAGCGCCTGGCAGTTAGTATAGAAGCACTGTCTTTGACTTCTCTGGATGTTTCCCAGGCGAGCTATTGACAAGTAAATCCTAGACGCCCGATATTGGTTATTTTCGCTTTCGCGGCTGGCAGCAAAGTTCAGAACCATGTTTCTGTGAATAACTCTTGAACCGTAAGTCACAGACGCCCGCTCTTGGCTGCATTCGTTTCAGCTCGTGGCAGCCAGTCTAAAAAACACTATCTTGGACTTCTCTGGATGTTTCCCAGGCGAGCTATTGGCAGCATGTTCAGAACCACTGTTTCTGAGGCTAATTCTTGAACCGTAAGTCATAGACGCTCGATCTTGGCGGCATTCGTCTCAGCGCCTGGCAATTAGTATAGAAGCACTGTTTCCTACTGTTTCTGAGGCTAATTCTTGAACCGTAAGTCATAGACGCTAGATCTTGGCGGCATTCGTCTCAGCGCCTGGCAATTAGTATAGAAGCACTGTCTTTGACTTCTCTGGATGTTTCCCAGGCGAGCTATTGACAAGTAAATCCTAGACGCTCGATCTTGGTTATTTTCGCTTTCGCGGCTGGCAGCAAAGTTCTGAACCATGTTTCTGTGAATAACTCTTGAACCGTAAGTCACAGACGCTCGCTCTTGGCTGCATTCGTTTCAGCTCGTGGCAGCCAGTCTAAAAAACACAATCTTGGACTTCTCTGGATGTTTCCCAGGCGAGCTATTGGCAGCATGTTCAGAACCACTGTTTCTGAGGCTAATTCTTGAACCGTAAGTCATAGACGCCCGATCTTGGCGGCATTCGTCTCAGCGCCTGGCAATTAGTATAGAAGCACTGTTTCCCACTGTTTCTGAGGCTAATTCTTGAACCGTAAGTCATAGACGCTAGATCTTGGCGGCATTCGTCTCAGCGCCTGGCAATTAGTATAGAAGCACTGTCTTTGACTTCTCTGGATGTTTCCCAGGCGAGCTATTGACAAGTAAATCCTAGACGCTCGATCTTGGTTATTTTCGCTTTCGCGGCTGGCAGCAATGTTCAGAACCATGTTTCTGTGAATAACTCTTGAACCGTAAGTCACAGACGCTCGCTCTTGGCTGCATTCGTTTCAGCTCGTGGCAGCCAGTCTAAAAAACACTATCTTGGACTTCTCTGGATGTTTCCCAGGCGAGCTATTGGCAGCATGTTCAGAACCACTGTTTCTGAGGCTAATTCTTGAACCGTAAGTATTAGACGCTCGATCTTGGCGGCATTCGTCTCAGCGCCTGGCAATTAGTATAGAAGCACTGTCTTTGACTTCTCTGGATGTTTCCCAGGCGAGCTATTGACAAGTAAATCCTAGACGCTCGATCTTGGTTATTTTCGCTTTCGCGGCTGGCAGCAAAGTTCAGAACCATGTTTCTGTGAATAACTCTTGAACCGTAAGTCGCAGACGCTCGCTCTTGGCTGCATTCGTTTCAGCTCATGGCAGCCAGTCTAAAAAACACAATCTTGGACTTCTCTGGATGTTTCCCAGGCGAGCTATTGGCAGCATGTTCAGAACCACTGTTTCTGAGGCTAATTCTTGAACCGTAAGTCATAGACGCTCGATCTTGGCGGCATTCGTCTCAGCGCCTGGCAATTAGTATAGAAGCACTGTTTCCCACTGTTTCTGAGGCTAATTCTTGAACCGTAAGTCATAGACGCTAGATCTTGGCGGCATTCGTCTCAGCGCCTGGCAATTAGTATAGAAGCACTGTCTTTGACTTCTCTGGATGTTTCCCAGGCGAGCTATTGACAAGTAAATCCTAGACGCTCGATCTTGGTTATTTTCGCTTTCGCGGCTGGCAGCAAAGTTCAGAACCATGTTTCTGTGAATAACTCTTGAACCGTAAGTCACAGACGCTCGCTCTTGGCTGCATTCGTTTCAGCTCGTGGCAGCCAGTCTAAAAAACACTATCTTGGACTTCTCTGGATGTTTCCCAGACGAGCTATTGGCAGCATGTTCAGAACCACTGTTTCTGAGGCTAATTCTTGAACCGTAAGTCATAGACGCTCGATCTTGGTGGCATTCGTCTCAGCGCCTGGCAATTAGTATAGAAGCACTGTTTCCCACTGTTTCTGAGGCTAATTCTTGAACCGTAAGTCATAGACGCTAGATCTTGGCGGCATTCGTCTCAGCGCCTGGCAATTAGTATAGAAGCACTGTCTTTGACTTCTCTGGATGTTTCCCAGGCGAGCTATTGACAAGTAAATCCTAGACGCTCGATCTTGGTTATTTTCGCTTTCGCGGCTGGCAGCAAAGTTCAGAACCATCTTTCTGTGAATAACTCTTGAACCGTAAGTCACAGACGCTCGCTCTTGGCTGCATTCGTTTCAGCTCGTGGCAGCCAGTCTAAAAAACACTATCTTGGACTTCTCTGGATGTTTCCCAGGCGAGCTATTGGCAGCATGTTCAGAACCACTGTTTCTGAGGCTAATTCTTGAACCGTAAGTCATAGACGCTCGATCTTGGCGGCATTCGTCTCAGCGCCTGGCAATTAGTATAGAAGCACTGTTTCCCACTGTTTCTGAGGCTAATTCTTGAACCGTAAGTCATAGACGCTAGATCTTGGCGGCATTCGTCTCAGCGCCTGGCAATTAGTATAGAAGCACTGTCTTTGACTTCTCTGGATGTTTCCCAGGCGAGCTATTGACAAGTAAATCCTAGACGCTCGATCTTGGTTATTTTCGCTTTCGCGGCTGGCAGCAAAGTTCAGAACCATGTTTCTGTGAATAACTCTTGAACCGTAAGTCACAGACGCTCGCTCTTGGCTGCATTCGTTTCAGCTCGTGGCAGCCAGTCTAAAAAACACTATCTTGGACTTCTCTGGATGTTTCCCAGACGAGCTATTGGCAGCATGTTCAGAACCACTGTTTCTGAGGCTAATTCTTGAACCGTAAGTCATAGACGCTCGATCTTGGTGGCATTCGTCTCAGCGCCTGGCAATTAGTATAGAAGCACTGTTTCCCACTGTTTCTGAGGCTAATTCTTGAACCGTAAGTCATAGACGCTAGATCTTGGCGGCATTCGTCTCAGCGCCTGGCAATTAGTATAGAAGCACTGTCTTTGACTTCTCTGGATGTTTCCCAGGCGAGCTATTGACAAGTAAATCCTAGACGCTCGATCTTGGTTATTTTCGCTTTCGCGGCTGGCAGCAAAGTTCAGAACCATCTTTCTGTGAATAACTCTTGAACCGTAAGTCACAGACGCTCGCTCTTGGCTGCATTCGTTTCAGCTCGTGGCAGCCAGTCTAAAAAACACTATCTTGGACTTCTCTGGATGTTTCCCAGGCGAGCTATTGGCAGCATGTTCAGAACCACTGTTTCTGAGGCTAATTCTTGAACCGTAAGTCATAGACGCTCGATCTTGGCGGCATTCGTCTCAGCGCCTGGCAATTAGTATAGAAGCACTGTTTCCCACTGTTTCTGAGGCTAATTCTTGAACCGTAAGTCATAGACGCTAGATCTTGGCGGCATTCGTCTCAGCGCCTGGCAATTAGTATAGAAGCACTGTCTTTGACTTTTCTGGATGTTTCCCAGGCGAGCTATTGACAAGTAAATCCTAGACGCTCGATCTTGGTTATTTTCGCTTTCGCGGCTGGCAGCAAAGTTCAGAACCATGTTTCTGTGAATAACTCTTGAACCGTAAGTCACAGACGCTCGCTCTTGGCTGCATTCGTTTCAGCTCGTGGCAGCCAGTCTAAAAAACACTATCTTGGACTTCTCTGGATGTTTCCCAGACGAGCTATTGGCAGCATGTTCAGAACCACTGTTTCTGAGGCTAATTCTTGAACCGTAAGTCATAGACGCTCGATCTTGGCGGCATTCGTCTCAGCGCCTGGCAATTAGTATAGAAGCACTGTTTCCCACTGTTTCTGAGGCTAATTCTTGAACCGTAAGTCATAGACGCTAGATCTTGGCGGCATTCGTCTCAGCGCCTGGCAATTAGTATAGAAGCACTGTCTTTGACTTCTCTGGATGTTTCCCAGGCGAGCTATTGAGAAGTAAATCCTAGACGCTCGATCTTGGTTATTTTCGCTTTCGCGGCTGGCAGCAAAGTTCAGAACCATGTTTCTGTGAATAACTCTTGAACCGTAAGTCACAGACGCTCGCTCTTGGCTGCATTCGTTTCAGCTCGTGGCAGCCAGTCTAAAAAACACTATCTTGGACTTCTCTGGATGTTTCCCAGGCGAGCTATTGGCAGCATGTTCAGAACCACTGTTTCTGAGGCTAATTCTTGAACCGTAAGTCATAGACGCTCGCACTTGGCGGCATTCGTCTCAACGCCTGGCAATTAGTATAGAAGCACTGTTTCCCACTGTTTCTGAGGCTAATTCTTGAACCGTAAGTCATAGACGCTAGATCTTGGCGGCATGCGTCTCAGCGCCTGGCAATTAGTATAGAAGCACTGTCTTTGACTTCTCTGGATGTTTCCCAGGCGAGCTATTGACAAGTAAATCCTAGACGCTCGATCTTGGTTATTTTCGCTTTCGCGTCTGGCAGCAAAGTTCAGAACCATGTTTCTGTGAATAACTCTTGAACCGTAAGTCACAGACGCTCGCTCTTGGCTGCATTCGTTTCAGCTCGTGGCAGCCAGTCTAAAAAACACTATCTTGGACTTCTCTGGATGTTTCCCAGACGAGCTATTGGCAGCATGTTCAGAACCACTGTTTCTGAGGCTAATTCTTGAACCGTAAGTCATAGACGCCCGATCTTGGCGGCATTCGTCTCAGCGCCTGGCAATTAGTATAGAAGCACTGTTTCCCACTGTTTCTGAAGCTAATTCTTGAACCGTAAGTCATAGACGCTAGATCTTGGCGGCATTCGTCTCAGCGCCTGGCAATTAGTATAGAAGCACTGTCTTTGACTTCTCTGGATGTTTCCCAGGCGAGCTATTGACAAGTAAATCCTAGACGCTCGATCTTGGTTATTTTCGCTTTCGCGGCTGGCAGCAAAGTTCAGAACCATGTTTCTGTGAATAACTCCTGAACCGTAAGTCACAGACGCTCGCTCTTGGCTGCATTCGTTTCAGCTCGTGGCAGCCAGTCTAAAAAACACTATCTTGGACTTCTCTGGATGTTTCCCAGACGTGCTATTGGCAGCATGTTCAGAACCACTGTTTCTGAGGCTAATTCTTGAACCGTAAGTCATAGACGCTCGATCTTGGCGGCATTCGTCTCAGCGCCTGGCAATTAGTATAGAAGCACTGTTTCCCACTGTTTCTGAGGCTAATTCTTGAACCGTAAGTCATAGACGCTAGATCTTGGCGGCATTCGTCTCAGCGCCTGGCAATTAGTATAGAAGCACTGTCTTTGACTTCTCTGGATGTTTCCCAGGCGAGCTATTGACAAGTAAATCCTAGACGCTCGATCTTGGTTATTTTCGCTTTCGCGGCTGGCAGCAAAGTTCAGAACCATGTTTCTGTGAATAACTCTTGAACCGTAAGTCACAGACGCTCGCTCTTGGCTGCATTCGTTTCAGCTCGTGGCAGCCAGTCTAAAAAACACTATCTTGGACTTCTCTGGATGTTTCCCAGGCGAGCTATTGGCAGCATGTTCAGAACCACTGTTTCTGAGGCTAATTCTTGAACCGTAAGTCATAGACGCTCGATCTTGGCGGCATTCGTCTCAGCGCCTGGCAATTAGTATAGAAGCACTGTTTCCCACTGTTTCTGAGGCTAATTCTTGAACCGTAAGTCATAGACGCTAGATCTTGGCGGCATTCGTCTCAGCGCCTGGCAATTAGTATAGAAGCACTGTCTTTGACTTCTCTGGATGTTTCCCAGGCGAGCTATTGACAAGTAAATCCTAGACGCTCGATCTTGGTTATTTTCGCTTTCGCGGCTGGCAGCAAAGTTCAGAACCATGTTTCTGTGAATAACTCTTGAACCGTAAGTCACAGACGCTCGCTCTTGGCTGCATTCGTTTCAGCTCGTGGCAGCCAGTCTAAAAAACACAATCTTGGACTTCTCTGGATGTTTCCCAGGCGAGCTATTGGCAGCATGTTCAGAACCACTGTTTCTGAGGCTAATTCTTGAACCGTAAGTCATAGACGCCCGATCTTGGCGGCATTCGTCTCAGCGCCTGGCAATTAGTATAGAAGCACTGTTTCCCACTGTTTCTGAGGCTAATTCTTGAACCGTAAGTCATAGACGCTAGATCTTGGCGGCATTCGTCTCAGCGCCTGGCAATTAGTATAGAAGCACTGTCTTTGACTTCTCTGGATGTTTCCCAGGCGAGCTATTGACAAGTAAATCCTAGACGCTCGATCTTGGTTATTTTCGCTTTCGCGGCTGGCAGCAAAGTTCAGAACCATGTTTCTGTGAATAACTCTTGAACCGTAAGTCACAGACGCTCGCTCTTGGCTGCATTCGTTTCAGCTCATGGCAGCCAGTCTAAAAAACACAATCTTGGACTTCTCTGAATGTTTCCCAGGCGAGCTATTGGCAGCATGTTCAGAACCACTGTTTCTGAGGCTAATTCTTGAACCGTAAGTCATAGACGCTCGATCTTGGCGGCATTCGTCTCAGCGCCTGGCAATTAGTATAGAAGCACTGTCTTTGACTTCTCTGGATGTTTCCCAGGCGAGCTATTGACAAGTAAATCCTAGACGCCCGATCTTGGTTATTTTCGCTTTCGCGGCTGGCAGCAAAGTTCAGAACCATGTTTCTGTGAATAACTCTTGAACCGTAAGTCACAGACGCTCGCTCTTGGCTGCATTCGTTTCAGCTCGTGGCAGCCAGTCTAAAAAACACTATCTTGGACTTCTCTGGATGTTTCCCAGACGAGCTATTGGCAGCATGTTCAGAACCACTGTTTCTGAGGCTAATTCTTGAACCGTAAGTCATAGACGCCCGATCTTGGCGGCATTCGTCTCAGCGCCTGGCAATTAGTATAGAAGCACTGTTTCCCACTGTTTCTGAGGCTAATTCTTGAACCGTAAGTCATAGACGCTAGATCTTGGCGGCATTCGTCTCAGCGCCTGGCAATTAGTATAGAAGCACTGTCTTTGACTTCTCTGGATGTTTCCCAGGCGAGCTATTGACAAGTAAATCCTAGACGCTCGATCTTGGTTATTTTCGCTTTCGCGGCTGGCAGCAAAGTTCAGAACCATGTTTCTGTGAATAACTCTTGAACCGTAAGTCACAGACGCTCGCTCTTGGCTGCATTCGTTTCAGCTCGTGGCAGCCAGTCTAAAAAACACAATCTTGGACTTCTCTGGATGTTTGCCAGGCGAGCTATTGGCAGCATGTTCAGAACCACTGTTTCTGAGGCTAATTCTTGAACCGTAAGTCATAGACGCCCGATCTTGGCGGCATTCGTCTCAGCGCCTGGCAATTAGTATAGAAGCACTGTCTTTGACTTCTCTGGATGTTTCCCAGGCGAGCTATTGACAAGTAAATCCTAGACGCTCGATCTTGGTTATTTTCGCTTTCGCGGCTGGCAGCAAAGTTCAGAACCATGTTTCTGTGAATAACTCTTGAACCGTAAGTCACAGACGCTCGCTCTTGGCTGCATTCGTTTCAGCTCATGGCAGCCAGTCTAAAAAACACAATCTTGGACTTCTCTGGATGTTTCCCAGGCGAGCTATTGGCAGCATGTTCAGAACCACTGTTTCTGAGGCTAATTCTTGAACCGTAAGTCATAGACGCTCGATCTTGGCGGCATTCGTCTCAGCGCCTGGCAGTTAGTATAGAAGCACTGTCTTTGACTTCTCTGGATGTTTCCCAGGCGAGCTATTGACAAGTAAATCCTAGACGCCCGATATTGGTTATTTTCGCTTTCGCGGCTGGCAGCAAAGTTCAGAACCATGTTTCTGTGAATAACTCTTGAACCGTAAGTCACAGACGCTCGCTCTTGGCTGCATTCGTTTCAGCTCGTGGCAGCCAGTCTAAAAAACACTATCTTGGACTTCTCTGGATGTTTCCCAGGCGAGCTATTGGCAGCATGTTCAGAACCACTGTTTCTGAGGCTAATTCTTGAACTGTAAGTCATAGACGCCCGATCTTGGCGGCATTCGTCTCAGCGCCTGGCAATTAGTATAGAAGCACTGTCTTTGACTTCTCTGGATGTTTCCCAGGCGAGCTATTGACAAGTAAATCCTAGACGCTCGATCTTGGTTATTTTCGCTTTCGCGGCTGGCAGCAAAGTTCAGAACCATGTTTCTGTGAATAACTCTTGAACCGTAAGTCACAGACGCTCGCTCTTGGCTGCATTCGTTTCAGCTCGTGGCAGCCAGTCTAAAAAACACAATCTTGGACTTCTCTGGATGTTTCCCAGGCGAGCTATTGGCAGCATGTTCAGAACCACTGTTTCTGAGGCTAATTCTTGAACCGTAAGTCATAGACGCCCGATCTTGGCGGCATTCGTCTCAGCGCCTGGCAATTAGTATAGAAGCACTGTTTCCCACTGTTTCTGAGGCTAATTCTTGAACCGTAAGTCATAGACGCTAGATCTTGGCGGCATTCGTCTCAGCGCCTGGCAATTAGTATAGAAGCACTGTCTTTGACTTCTCTGGATGTTTCCCAGGCGAGCTATTGACAAGTAAATCCTAGACGCTCGATCTTGGTTATTTTCGCTTTCGCGGCTGGCAGCAAAGTTCAGAACCATGTTTCTGTGAATAACTCTTGAACCGTAAGTCACAGACGCTCGCTCTTGGCTGCATTCGTTTCAGCTCGTGGCAGCCAGTCTAAAAAACACTATCTTGGACTTCTCTGGATGTTTCCCAGGCGAGCTATTGGCAGCATGTTCAGAACCACTGTTTCTGAGGCTAATTCTTGAACCGTAAGTCATAGACGCTCGATCTTGGCGGCATTCGTCTCAGCGCCTGGCAATTAGTATAGAAGCACTGTTTCCCACTGTTTCTGAGGCTAATTCTTGAACCGTAAGTCATAGACGCTAGATCTTGGCGGCATTCGTCTCAGCGCCTGGCAATTAGTATAGACGCACTGTCTTTGACTTCTCTGGATGTTTCCCAGGCGAGCTATTGACAAGTAAATCCTAGACGCTCGATCTTGGTTATTTTCGCTTTCGCGGCTGGCAGCAAAGTTCAGAACCATGTTTCTGTGAATAACTCTTGAACCGTAAGTCACAGACGCTCGCTCTTGGCTGCATTCGTTTCAGCTCGTGGCAGCCAGTCTAAAAAACACTATCTTGGACTTCTCTGGATGTTTCCCAGACGAGCTATTGGCAGCATGTTCAGAACCACTGTTTCTGAGGCTAATTCTTGAACCGTAAGTCATAGACGCTCGATCTTGGTGGCATTCGTCTCAGCGCCTGTCAATTAGTATAGAAGCACTGTTTCCCACTGTTTCTGAGGCTAATTCTTGAACCGTAAGTCATAGACGCTAGATCTTGGCGTCATTCGTCTCAGCGCCTGGCAATTAGTATAGAAGCACTGTCTTTGACTTATCTGGATGTTTCCCAGGCGAGCTATTGACAAGTAAATCCTAGACGCTCGATCTTGGTTATTTTCGCTTTCGCGGCTGGCAGCAAAGTTCAGAACCATCTTTCTGTGAATAACTCTTGAACCGTAAGTCACAGACGCTCGCTCTTGGCTGCATTCGTTTCAGCTCGTGGCAGCCAGTCTAAAAAACACTATCTTGGACTTCTCTGGATGTTTCCCAGGCGAGCTATTGGCAGCATGTTCAGAACCACTGTTTCTGAGGCTAATTCTTGAACCGTAAGTCATAGACGCTCGATCTTGGCGGCATTCGTCTCAGCGCCTGGCAATTAGTATAGAAGCACTGTTTCCCACTGTTTCTGAGGCTAATTCTTGAACCGTAAGTCATAGACGCTAGATCTTGGCGGCATTCGTCTCAGCGCCTGGCAATTAGTATAGAAGCACTGTCTTTGACTTCTTTGGATGTTTCCCAGGCGAGCTATTGACAAGTAAATCCTAGACGCTCGATCTTGGTTATTTTCGCTTTCGCGGCTGGCAGCAAAGTTCAGAACCATGTTTCTGTGAATAACTCTTGAACCGTAAGTCACAGACGCTCGCTCTTGGCTGCATTCGTTTCAGCTCGTGGCAGCCAGTCTAAAAAACACTATCTTGGACTTCTCTGGATGTTTCCCAGACGAGCTATTGGCAGCATGTTCAGAACCACTGTTTCTGAGGCTAATTCTTGAACCGTAAGTCATAGACGCTCGATCTTGGTGGCATTCGTCTCAGCGCCTGTCAATTAGTATAGAAGCACTGTTTCCCACTGTTTCTGAGGCTAATTCTTGAACCGTAAGTCATAGACGCTAGATCTTGGCGGCATTCGTCTCAGCGCCTGGCAATTAGTATAGAAGCACTGTCTTTGACTTCTCTGGATGTTTCCCAGGCGAGCTATTGACAAGTAAATCCTAGACGCTCGATCTTGGTTATTTTCGCTTTCGCGGCTGGCAGCAAAGTTCAGAACCATCTTTCTGTGAATAACTCTTGAACCGTAAGTCACAGACGCTTTCTCTTGGCTGCATTCGTTTCAGCTCGTGGCAGCCAGTCTAAAAAACACTATCTTGGACTTCTCTGGATGTTTCCCAGGCGAGCTATTGGCAGCATGTTCAGAACCACTGTTTCTGAGGCTAATTCTTGAACCGTAAGTCATAGACGCTCGATCTTGGCGGCATTCGTCTCAGCGCCTGGCAATTAGTATAGAAGCACTGTTTCCCACTGTTTCTGAGGCTAATTCTTGAACCGTAAGTCACAGACGCTAGATCTTGGCGGCATTCGTCTCAGCGCCTGGCAATTAGTATAGAAGCACTGTCTTTGACTTCTCTGGATGTTTCCCAGGCGAGCTATTGACAAGTAAATCCTAGACGCTCGATCTTGGTTATTTTCGCTTTCGCGGCTGGCAGCAAAGTTCAGAACCATGTTTCTGTGAATAACTCTTGAACCGTAAGTCACAGACGCTCGCTCTTGGCTGCATTCGTTTCAGCTCGTGGCAGCCAGTCTAAAAAACACAATCTTGGACTTCTCTGGATGTTTCCCAGGCGAGCTATTGGCAGCATGTTCAGAACCACTGTTTCTGAGGCTAATTCTTGAACTGTAAGTCATAGACGCCCGATCTTGGCGGCATGGCAATTAGTATAGAAGCACTGTCTTTGACTTCTCTGGATGTTTCCCAGGCGAGCTATTGACAAGTAAATCCTAGACGCTCGATCTTGGTTATTTTCGCTTTCGCGGCTGGCAGCAAAGTTCAGAACCATGTTTCTGTGAATAACTCTTGAACCGTAAGTCACAGACGCTCGCTCTTGGCTGCATTCGTTTCAGCTCATGGCAGCCAGTCTAAAAAACACAATCTTGGACTTCTCTGGATGTTTCCCAGGCGAGCTATTGGCAGCATGTTGAGAACCATTGTTTCTGAGGCTAATTCTTGAACCGTAAGTCATAGACGCTCGATCTTGGCGGCATTCGTCTCAGCGCCTGGCAATTAGTATAGAAGCACTGTCTTTGACTTCTCTGGATGTTTCCCAGGCGAGCTATTGACAAGTAAATCCTAGACGCCCGATCTTGGTTATTTTCGCTTTCGCGGCTGGCAGCAAAGTTCAGAACCATGTTTCTGTGAATAACTCTTGAACCGTAAGTCACAGACGCTCGCTCTTGGCTGCATTCGTTTCAGCTCGTGACAGCCAGTCTAAAAAACACAATCTTGGACTTCTCTGGATGTTTCCCAGGCGAGCTATTGGCAGCATGTTCAGAACCACTGTTTCTGAGGCTAATTCTTGAACCGTAAGTCATAGACGCTCGATCTTGGCGGCATTCGTCTCAGCGCCTGGCAATTAGTATAGAAGCACTGTTTCCTACTGTTTCTGAGGCTAATTCTTGAACCGTAAGTCATAGACGCTAGATCTTGGCGGCATTCGTCTCAGCGCCTGGCAATTAGTATAGAAGCACTGTCTTTGACTTCTCTGGATGTTTCCCAGGCGAGCTATTGACAAGTAAATCCTAGACGCTCGATCTTAGTTATTTTCGCTTTCGCGGCTGGCAGCAAAGTTCAGAACCATGTTTCTGTGAATAACTCTTGAACCGTAAGTCACAGACGCTCGCTCTTGGCTGCATTCGTTTCAGCTCGTGGCAGCCAGTCTAAAAAACACAATCTTGGACTTCTCTGGATGTTTCCCAGGCGAGCTATTGGCAGCATGTTCAGAACCACTGTTTCTGAGGCTAATTCTTGAACCGTAAGTCATAGACGCCCGATCTTGGCGGCATTCGTCTCAGCGCCTGGCAATTAGTATAGAAGCACTGTTTCCCACTGTTTCTGAGGCTAATTCTTGAACCGTAAGTCATAGACGCTAGATCTTGGCGGCATTCGTCTCAGCGCCTGGCAATTAGTATAGAAGCACTGTCTTTGACTTCTCTGGATGTTTCCCAGGCGAGCTATTGACAAGTAAATCCTAGACGCTCGATCTTGGTTATTTTCGCTTTCGCGGCTGGCAGCAAAGTTCAGAACCATGTTTCTGTGAATAACTCTTGAACCGTAAGTCACAGACGCTCGCTCTTGGCTGCATTCGTTTCAGCTCATGGCAGCCAGTCTAAAAAACACAATCTTGGACTTCTCTGGATGTTTCCCAGGCGAGCTATTGGCAGCATGTTCAGAACCACTGTTTCTGAGGCTAATTCTTGAACCGTAAGTCATAGACGCTTGATCTTGGCGGCATTCGTCTCAGCGCCTGGCAATTAGTATAGAAGCACTGTCTTTGACTTCTCTGGATGTTTCCCAGGCGAGCTATTGACAAGTAAATCCTAGACGCTCGATCTTGGTTATTTTCGCTTTCGCGGCTGGCAGCAAAGTTCAGAACCATGTTTCTGTGAATAACTCTTGAACCGTAAGTCACAGACGCTCGCTCTTGGCTGCATTCGTTTCAGCTCGTGGCAGCCAGTCTAAAAAACACTATCTTGGACTTCTCTGGATGTTTCCCAGGCGAGCTATTGGCAGCATGTTCAGAACCACTGTTTCTGAGGCTAATTCTTGAACCGTAAGTCATAGACGCTCGATCTTGGTGGCATTCGTCTCAGCGCCTGGCAATTAGTATAGAAGCACTGTTTCCCACTGTTTCTGAGGCTAATTCTTGAACCGTAAGTCATAGACGCTAGATCTTGGCGGCATTCGTCTCAGCGCCTGGCAATTAGTATAGAAGCACTGTCTTTGACTTCTCTGGATGTTTCCCAGGCGAGCTATTGACAAGTAAATCCTAGACGCTCGATCTTGGTTATTTTCGCTTTCGCGGCTGGCAGCAAAGTTCAGAACCATCTTTCTGTGAATAACTCTTGAACCGTAAGTCACAGACGCTCGCTCTTGGCTGCATTCGTTTCAGCTCGTGGCAGCCAGTCTAAAAAACACTATCTTGGACTTCTCTGGATGTTTCCCAGGCGAGCTATTGGCAGCATGTTCAGAACCACTGTTTCTGAGGCTAATTCTTGAACCGTAAGTCATAGACGCTCGATCTTGGCGGCATTCGTCTCAGCGCCTGGCAATTAGTATAGAAGCACTGTTTCCCACTGTTTCTGAGGCTAATTCTTGAACCGTAAGTCATAGACGCTAGATCTTGGCGGCATTCGTCTCAGCGCCTGGCAATTAGTATAGAAGCACTGTCTTTGACTTCTCTGGATGTTTCCCAGGCGAGCTATTGACAAGTAAATCCTAGACGCTCGATCTTGGTTATTTTCGCTTTCGCGGCTGGCAGCAAAGTTCAGAACCATGTTTCTGTGAATAACTCTTGAACCGTAAGTCACAGACGCTCGCTCTTGGCTGCATTCGTTTCAGCTCGTGGCAGCCAGTCTAAAAACACTATCTTGGACTTCTCTGGATGTTTCCCAGACGAGCTATTGGCAGCATGTTCAGAACCACTGTTTCTGAGGCTAATTCTTGAACCGTAAGTCATAGACGCTCGATCTTGGCGGCATTCGTCTTAGCGCCTGGCAATTAGTATAGAAGCACTGTTTCCCACTGTTTCTGAGGCTAATTCTTGAACCGTAAGTCATAGACGCTAGATCTTGGCGGCATTCGTCTCAGCGCCTGGCAATTAGTATAGAAGCACTGTCTTTGACTTCTCTGGATGTTTCCCAGGCGAGCTATTGACAAGTAAATCCTAGACGCTCGATCTTGGTTATTTTCGCTTTCGCGGCTGGCAGCAAAGTTCAGAACCATGTTTCTGTGAATAACTCTTGAACCGTAAGTCACAGACGCTCGCTCTTGGCTGCATTCGTTTCAGCTCGTGGCAGCCAGTCTAAAAAACACTATCTTGGACTTCTCTGGATGTTTCCCAGACGAGCTATTGGCAGCATGTTCAGAACCACTGTTTCTGAGGCTAATTCTTGAACCGTAAGTCATAGACGCTCGCACTTGGCGGCATTCGTCTCAACGCCTGGCAATTAGTATAGAAGCACTGTTTCCCACTGTTTCTGAGGCTAATTCTTGAACCGTAAGTCATAGACGCTAGATCTTGGCGGCATTCGTCTCAGCGCCTGGCAATTAGTATAGAAGCACTGTCTTTGACTTCTCTGGATGTTTCCCAGGCGAGCTATTGACAAGTAAATCCTAGACGCTCGATCTTGGTTATTTTCGCTTTCGCGGCTGGCAGCAAAGTTCAGAACCATGTTTCTGTGAATAACTCTTGAACCGTAAGTCACAGACGCTCGCTCTTGGCTGCATTCGTTTCAGCTCGTGGCAGCCAGTCTAAAAAACACTATCTTGGACTTCTCTGGATGTTTCCCAGACGAGCTATTGGCAGCATGTTCAGAACCACTGTTTCTGAGGCTAATTCTTGAACCGTAAGTCATAGACGCTCGCACTTGGCGGCATTCGTCTCAACGCCTGGCAATTAGTATAGAAGCACTGTTTCCCACTGTTTCTGAGGCTAATTCTTGAACCGTAAGTCATAGACGCTAGATCTTGGCGGCATTCGTCTCAGCGCCTGGCAATTAGTATAGAAGCACTGTCTTTGACTTCTCTGGATGTTTCCCAGGCGAGCTATTGACAAGTAAATCCTAGACGCTCGATCTTGGTTATTTTCGCTTTCGCGGCTGGCAGCAAAGTTCAGAACCATCTTTCTGTGAATAACTCTTGAACCGTAAGTCACAGACGCTCGCTCTTGGCTGCATTCGTTTCAGCTCGTGGCAGCCAGTCTAAAAAACACTATCTTGGACTTCTCTGGATGTTTCCCAGGCGAGCTATTGGCAGCATGTTCAGAACCACTGTTTCTGAGGCTAATCCTTGAACCGTAAGTCAAAGACGCTCGATCTTGGCGGCATTCGTCTCAGCGCCTGGCAATTAGTATAGAAGCACTGTTTCCCACTGTTTCTGAGGCTAATTCTTGAACCGTAAGTCATAGACGCTAGATCTTGGCGGCATTCGTCTCAGCGCCCGGCAATTAGTATAGAAGCACTGTCTTTGACTTTTCTGGATGTTTCCCAGGCGAGCTATTGACAAGTAAATCCTAGACGCTCGATCTTGGTTATTTTCGCTTTCGCGGCTGGCAGCAAAGTTCAGAACCATGTTTCTGTGAATAACTCTTGAACCGTAAGTCACAGACGCTCGCTCTTGGCTGCATTCGTTTCAGCTCGTGGCAGCCAGTCTAAAAAACACAATCTTGGACTTCTCTGGATGTTTCCCAGGCGAGCTATTGGCAGCATGTTCAGAACCACTGTTTCTGAGGCTAATTCTTGAACCGTAAGTCATAGACGCTCGATCTTGGCGGCATTCGTCTTAGCGCCTGGCAATTAGTATAGAAGCACTGTTTCCCACTGTTTCTGAGGCTAATTCTTGAACCGTAAGTCATAGACGCTAGATCTTGGCGGCATTCGTCTCAGCGCCTGGCAATTAGTATAGAAGCACTGTCTTTGACTTCTCTGGATGTTTCCCAGGCGAGCTATTGACAAGTAAATCCTAGACGCTCGATCTTGGTTATTTTCGCTTTCGCGGCTGGCAGCAAAGTTCAGAACCATGTTTCTGTGAATAACTTTTGAACCGTAAGTCACAGACGCTCGCTCTTGGCTGCATTCGTTTCAGCTCGTGGCAGCCAGTCTAAAAAACACAATCTTGGACTTCTCTGGATGTTTCCCAGGCGAGCTATTGGCAGCATGTTCAGAACCACTGTTTCTGAGGCTAATTCTTGAACCGTAAGTCATAGACGCTCGATCTTGGCGGCATTCGTCTCAGCGCCTGGCAATTAGTATAGAAGCACTGTTTCCCACTGTTTCTGAGGCTAATTCTTGAACCGTAAGTCATAGACGCTAGATCTTGGCGGCATTCGTCTCAGCGCCTGGCAATTAGTATAGAAGCACTGTCTTTGACTTCTCTGGATGTTTCCCAGGCGAGCTATTGACAAGTAAATCCTAGACGCTCGATCTTGGTTATTTTCGCTTTCGCGGCTGGCAGCAAAGTTCAGAACCATCTTTCTGTGAATAACTCTTGAACCGTAAGTCACAGACGCTCGCTCTTGGCTGCATTCGTTTCAGCTCGTGGCAGCCAGTCTAAAAAACACTATCTTGGACTTCTCTGGATGTTTCCCAGGCGAGCTATTGGCAGCATGTTCAGAACCACTGTTTCTGAGGCTAATTCTTGAACCGTAAGTCATAGACGCTCGATCTTGGCGGCATTCGTCTCAGCGCCTGGCAATTAGTATAGAAGCACTGTTTCCCACTGTTTCTGAGGCTAATTCTTGAACCGTAAGTCATAGACGCTAGATCTTGGCGGCATTCGTCTCAGCGCCTGGCAATTAGTATAGAAGCACTGTCTTTGACTTCTCTGGATGTTTCCCAGGCGAGCTATTGACAAGTAAATCCTAGACGCTCGATCTTGGTTATTTTCGCTTTCGCGGCTGGCAGCAAAGTTCAGAACCATGTTTCTGTGAATAACTCTTGAACCGTAAGTCACAGACGCTCGCTCTTGGCTGCATTCGTTTCAGCTCGTGGCAGCCAGTCTAAAAAACACTATCTTGGACTTCTCTGGATGTTTCCCAGACGAGCTATTGGCAGCATGTTCAGAACCACTGTTTCTGAGGCTAATTCTTGAACCGTAAGTCATAGACGCTCGATCTTGGCGGCATTCGTCTTAGCGCCTGGCAATTAGTATAGAAGCACTGTTTCCCACTGTTTCTGAGGCTAATTCTTGAACCGTAAGTCATAGACGCTAGATCTTGGCGGCATTCGTCTCAGCGCCTGGCAATTAGTATAGAAGCACTGTCTTTGACTTCTCTGGATGTTTCCCAGGCGAGCTATTGACAAGTAAATCCTAGACGCTCGATCTTGGTTATTTTCGCTTTCGCGGCTGGCAGCAAAGTTCAGAACCATGTTTCTGTGAATAACTCTTGAACCGTAAGTCACAGACGCTCGCTCTTGGCTGCATTCGTTTCAGCTCGTGGCAGCCAGTCTAAAAAACACTATCTTGGACTTCTCTGGATGTTTCCCAGACGAGCTATTGGCAGCATGTTCAGAACCACTGTTTCTGAGGCTAATTCTTGAACCGTAAGTCATAGACGCTCGCACTTGGCGGCATTCGTCTCAACGCCTGGCAATTAGTATAGAAGCACTGTTTCCCACTGTTTCTGAGGCTAATTCTTGAACCGTAAGTCATAGACGCTAGATCTTGGCGGCATTCGTCTCAGCGCCTGGCAATTAGTATAGAAGCACTGTCTTTGACTTCTCTGGATGTTTCCCAGGCGAGCTATTGACAAGTAAATCCTAGACGCTCGATCTTGGTTATTTTCGCTTTCGCGGCTGGCAGCAAAGTTCAGAACCATGTTTCTGTGAATAACTCTTGAACCGTAAGTCACAGACGCTCGCTCTTGGCTGCATTCGTTTCAGCTCGTGGCAGCCAGTCTAAAAAACACTATCTTGGACTTCTCTGGATGTTTCCCAGACGAGCTATTGGCAGCATGTTCAGAACCACTGTTTCTGAGGCTAATTCTTGAACCGTAAGTCATAGACGCTCGCACTTGGCGGCATTCGTCTCAACGCCTGGCAATTAGTATAGAAGCACTGTTTCCCACTGTTTCTGAGGCTAATTCTTGAACCGTAAGTCATAGACGCTAGATCTTGGCGGCATTCGTCTCAGCGCCTGGCAATTAGTATAGAAGCACTGTCTTTGACTTCTCTGGATGTTTCCCAGGCGAGCTATTGACAAGTAAATCCTAGACGCTCGATCTTGGTTATTTTCGCTTTCGCGGCTGGCAGCAAAGTTCAGAACCATCTTTCTGTGAATAACTCTTGAACCGTAAGTCACAGACGCTCGCTCTTGGCTGCATTCGTTTCAGCTCGTGGCAGCCAGTCTAAAAAACACTATCTTGGACTTCTCTGGATGTTTCCCAGGCGAGCTATTGGCAGCATGTTCAGAACCACTGTTTCTGAGGCTAATCCTTGAACCGTAAGTCAAAGACGCTCGATCTTGGCGGCATTCGTCTCAGCGCCTGGCAATTAGTATAGAAGCACTGTTTCCCACTGTTTCTGAGGCTAATTCTTGAACCGTAAGTCATAGACGCTAGATCTTGGCGGCATTCGTCTCAGCGCCCGGCAATTAGTATAGAAGCACTGTCTTTGACTTTTCTGGATGTTTCCCAGGCGAGCTATTGACAAGTAAATCCTAGACGCTCGATCTTGGTTATTTTCGCTTTCGCGGCTGGCAGCAAAGTTCAGAACCATGTTTCTGTGAATAACTCTTGAACCGTAAGTCACAGACGCTCGCTCTTGGCTGCATTCGTTTCAGCTCGTGGCAGCCAGTCTAAAAAACACAATCTTGGACTTCTCTGGATGTTTCCCAGGCGAGCTATTGGCAGCATGTTCAGAACCACTGTTTCTGAGGCTAATTCTTGAACCGTAAGTCATAGACGCTCGATCTTGGCGGCATTCGTCTTAGCGCCTGGCAATTAGTATAGAAGCACTGTTTCCCACTGTTTCTGAGGCTAATTCTTGAACCGTAAGTCATAGACGCTAGATCTTGGCGGCATTCGTCTCAGCGCCTGGCAATTAGTATAGAAGCACTGTCTTTGACTTCTCTGGATGTTTCCCAGGCGAGCTATTGACAAGTAAATCCTAGACGCTCGATCTTGGTTATTTTCGCTTTCGCGGCTGGCAGCAAAGTTCAGAACCATCTTTCTGTGAATAACTCTTGAACCGTAAGTCACAGACGCTCGCTCTTGGCTGCATTCGTTTCAGCTCGTGGCAGCCAGTCTAAAAAACACTATCTTGGACTTCTCTGGATGTTTCCCAGGCGAGCTATTGGCAGCATGTTCAGAACCACTGTTTCTGAGGCTAATTCTTGAACCGTAAGTCATAGACGCTCGATCTTGGCGGCATTCGTCTCAGCGCCTGGCAATTAGTATAGAAGCACTGTTTCCCACTGTTTCTGAGGCTAATTCTTGAACCGTAAGTCATAGACGCTAGATCTTGGCGGCATTCGTCTCAGCGCCTGGCAATTAGTATAGAAGCACTGTCTTTGACTTCTCTGGATGTTTCCCAGGCGAGCTATTGACAAGTAAATCCTAGACGCTCGATCTTGGTTATTTTCGCTTTCGCGGCTGGCAGCAAAGTTCAGAACCATCTTTCTGTGAATAACTCTTGAACCGTAAGTCACAGACGCTCGCTCTTGGCTGCATTCGTTTCAGCTCGTGGCAGCCAGTCTAAAAAACACTATCTTGGACTTCTCTGGATGTTTCCCAGGCGAGCTATTGGCAGCATGTCCAGAACCACTGTTTCTGAGGCTAATTCTTGAACCGTAAGTCATAGACGCCCGATCTTGGCGGCATTCGTCTCAGCGCCTGGCAATTAGTATAGAAGCACTGTTTCCCACTGTTTCTGAGGCTAATTCTTGAACCGTAAGTCATAGACGCTAGATCTTGGCGGTGTGATCGCAATTTGAGTCACGTTACGCCTTGATCTCCATGCAGGTTCAAATCAGGTGGGGGGGGGCGAGCTCGGAGAAGCAACAGATACACTGAGACGTTTCTCAAGGTAAAAATACTTCTGACTTTATTTGCAGAGACACAGAGTTTATATAGTAAAAATATCACATGACTACGTGCAGACACCCATTAATCATTTACATTCTTGTGGTTTCTTCCCTTGTGATTTATGTCACAATGTACATTGTTCTTATCTCTAGTTGTTAATCTGGTACCTGGTCCTTATCTTATCTTGGCTGTATGCACAGAACTCGAACAACAAGCATCAAACAACAAACATCAAACAACAAACATCAAACAGACTCCTTCGTGTCTGGTAAGTACTTGTAGGGCCCCAATTTCTACTATCTAAAGAATGTCTGCAAATCCATTCCATTACCTTTCCCAGAATATATTCTAATACATGTTTTCTCTTCAGCATTGCACTCATTGAGGTCCCAGATACATTATACATATATTTATTCCATAACAATCCCTCCTTTTGTGATTTTACCAACACCTAAATTCCAATGCTACTTCTATCTCCTGATAGCAAGGCTTCGATCCATTTCTTCACTTGATTCACACAGGTATGTAGGTGGGGTAATCTCACAACACTCTTTCATCATAATGTATAGGCCTCTGATTGAATGCTTCCCTTATTTTGCAAAATGCATAACAATTGAAACATGTAAGCAATATAAACAATATTATGAAACATATCAAGGGTTGGAATAACACGTGCAGTATCTTAGTGGCAGTGGGGGAAAATCCTGTAAATATGTCATACCAGTGATGGGCACTAGCATCTTTTATTGCTGACGATAAATTTATTACTTCCCTAGCTGCTATTGTAGCCAATACTTTCACTTTACTTAGAGTTACATTATGGGCTGCTATCAATTTCTTTACGTCTTTAGACTTTTGTAACACTTGTTTTAACTCTTCCAGTGGCAAACTAAAATTTCCATAGGGCAAAGGTTCAGGTACCCATACAGTGGACATTATTTCTTCTAAAGTAGGCAGGAACACTATAGTTTGGTTCCCCCAAGTCAAATGCGTCACATTGTATAGACATCCTGAAAATGGTCCTATGAGATTAAACTGGCTAAGGGTCTGCTTGTCGTTAGTTATTAAACATACATGCTGTGGACCTACTTCAATATAAACCTGTAGGTTAGCTTGTGGGATTATAGTGAGTGCGCATACATTATCCTGCTGCTGCATTAGACAGGGTTCATATATCCCTGACTGCTGATTACATACATATCCTTGCTCTGTTAACTGGCACAAATCTATATTCCTTGTCTTATTTTGAGAGTCTATGTGTGTTCCTTTTATTTCTGGCATCCAATACTGTCCTAATAATGTCACCGGATCAATCATTACCATTGGCATAACAATAAATTTGCATAATAGAGTAGGATTTTTCACATTAAATGCTATTAGTCTTCCTGCACACCATCTAGGTGTACACTCAGTATACTCAGGCTGTAACAATAACCACGTATCATTTCTCTTTCCTATGGGCAGAATGTCTGTCCATTGCCTAACATGACTACTAAACAATTTATTCTTAAAATTATTCATCTGTTCTTGTTGCCACATCGTTTTAAGCGTACATACTGTCCAATTTACAAAAGTTGATACATTCTGTAATGTTCTATATTCGGTTAGCATATTTTCATTAAAAACATTTAGGAACAGTTCATCTATAGCTAACCCTTTCTGTTGTATGGCAAAGGTAGTCGGTAACCATGAGGCACCTATCCTTAATGCAGTAGATGTGTCATCTCCCACTGAGTTTAATTTGTTCATAACTGTTTCTAACTGTATACCATTCAATACTCCTAATCCCGTACCTACCCCTCCTAATAGCGTGTCATACCATTCTCTTTTTTGTCTATGACAGCTGGGGGATTCAGGGAAGGAAATATTGAAGTGTACATTCTCTTTCTGCTGTTGGGTTACAGCATTCTTACATGTATGTGGTATTCTTTCTAAATTCTGTTCAGTAACATTTGGTTTGTGGCCATCGTGTAAAAATTCAACACATAACACATAGGTAGTTCTATTTTCGATCTTGGTGTTATTGGTGCACCAAAGTCCAAACATATTTTGATCAATAGAGAAAGTAGCAGCCAATTTTGGATATTTGTATTGTGTTTCATTGTAGAACCTCCATCTGTCCGTATTTCTTGGGGCATCATATTTCATCAGAAAGCCTACCTGTCGCTGTTCCTGCATAAATGTTCCTTTTGGTATCTGATAACAATCAAGATACCCTTCTAATTTCATAGCTATATTATCACCATCTTTGGGTATTCTTACATACAACATCCGTGAACCTGGGGGTCCATTTTTACATAAGGCTGGTGCAGAGATAGAAATATTGGCAATAGTGCAAAAACTACTCCCGTTCGCTTTTTCCGGAGGGGAAGGTGCACACGTAAAGTTACCGTGTTCCGTTTGGTTGCTCTTCTGTAACCATCCTGCTTTAAAACTTCCACAATCCTGAGGAGGTCGTGTTAATTCTGACGGTGTATGGGGGGCAATTTCTTTCAAGATTAGAATTCCCAACATCCACATAAAAATTCTAAACATCTTCCTTAGAGTCTTCTTTCGTTTGTACTGTAATTTTTTTGCAATGGCTGGCGTGAATCCAACTTGTCTTTCCTTCGAGCTTTACAGAGGTGCTTGTTGTGAGTAGGACTTGAAACGGTCCGTCAAATCTTGGGTCTAGACTTTTCCTCACGTGTCTCTTAACGACCACCCAATCTCCCGGTTCCAGCTTATGCGTCCCTTCAACTGAATCGGGATCTGGAATGGAAGCAAAAACTTGTGCATGCACCTTGGTCAATTGTTTGTTCAGGGTTGACACATAATCTGTTAGTCTACCATACTGCATTTGGAGCACCTGTGGAAAATAACATCCTAATCTGGGAGCCGACCCAAATAAGATCTCATATGGGCTGAGACCTGTTCTTTTTGTGGGCGTGTATCTTACTGAGAACAAGGCTAATGGTAGACACTCGGTCCATGGTTTCCCGGTTTCTACCATTGCTTTTTGGATTTTCAATTTGAGAGTCCCATTTAGTCTCTCAACCTTCCCACTACTTTGTGGATGGTATGGTGTATGTAGGGCTTGACTTATGCCTAGAGCTGACAACACATGGTTCATGATTTCACCCGTAAAATGAGTTCCTCTGTCGCTCTCGATCACCTCTGGAACTCCATATCTGCACACCACCTCGTTGATCAGTTTCTTTGCTGTGGCTACGGCTGTAGCTTTGGTGACTGGAAAAGCTTCTGGCCATCCTGAAAAGAGATCAATACAAACAAGCACATACTCATAGGTACCGACTTTTGGTAATTGAATATAGTCTATCTGCAGTCTCTGGAACGGATATATTGGTCTGGGTGTGTGCTTCTGTGGTACTTTTACAGTTCTTCCAATATTATGTGTTGCACAGATCATGCATCCTTGTGTAAAACTGCTGGCCATCACACTAAACCCTGGGGCATACCACACCTTGTTTACCAAGTCCATCATTGCCGTTTTTGACTGGTGTGTCTCTCCATGTGTTATCTGGGCCATCATTGGGAACATTGTCTTAGGCAGGCACAGCTTATTCTGGCACTGCCAGAGGCCATCTTTTCGTAGCGTTGCTCCTTGGGCCGTCCACTTGTCTTTTTCTTCTTCTGTTGCTTGTCCTTGAAGTTTTTGCAGTAGTTCCGGGCTTACAGCTGGTCTTGTTTCCTCTGGATCGTTTATCTGACATACGGCTGCTAACACGGGTAGCTTCTGTGCTGCTTGCTTTGCTGCTTCGTCTGCCAGGGCATTTCCCCTTGTTTCTGGTGTGTTGGCCGTAGTGTGAGCTTTTATCTTTATTACTGCTACCTCAGTGGGTAACATCAGGGTCTCCATCAAGTATTTTACAAAGTCTGCATTCTTTACAGGTGTACCTGCAGAGGTCAAAAATTGTCTTGCCCTCCATATGGGGCCATAATCGTGTGCAATCCCAAAAGCATATCGAGAGTCAGTGTATATATTTGCTGTCTTTCCTTCTGCATGTTGGCATGCTGCTGCCAGGGCCTTAAGCTCCGCTTCTTGTGCTGAGCGGGACGCTGGTAAGGAGGCTGCTTCTAGGACTACATCTTCGGTGGTTACTGCATATCCTGTAAGAAAAGATCCTTCTACACAATACCTTGAACCATCCACAAAGAGTATTAGGTCTGGGTTTTGGAGTGGGGTATCTTTTACATGTGCGAACCCCACTGTTTCCTGGGCCATAAGGGCCATACAATCATGTTCATCAGTTTCAGGCAAAAATTGTGACCATACTTTACCTACGTCTTCTCCCCCTTGCTCCAAAGGCAGTAAGGTAGCTGGGTTCAATGTAGTACAGCGGTGTAAAGTAACCTGCTCAGGAAGAAGAAGAGCACAGGTTAATCTCAAATGTCTTGCAGTTGACAAATGCTTCGGCTGTATTTGAGTAAGAATAGCAGTAATATCATGTGGTGCAAACACTTGGACTGGAAATGCTAGGACCAAATCTGAGGCCTTGTCTAACATTGAATTTACAGCAATGATAGCTCTCACACATGATGGGGAACCTCGGGCCACAGGGTCTAGTCTAGCTGAATAATATGCTACCGGGCGCTGCTGTGGTCCATGACTTTGTGTGAGAACTGCCGTGGCATGTCCATTTTGTTCAGTACAGTACAACCTGAAGGGTTTGTCATAGTCTGGAGTACCAAGGGCTGGAGCTGTTTGTACTACTAATTTAAGGCTATGAAAATTCTCTTCAGCTTCTGGGGTGAGTCCGAATGGCTGATTTTTTAGGCAATCATACAGGGGCTGCATGAGGATCGATGCTGATCTGATCCAGGGCCTGCAGTAAGAGACTAAACCTAAAAATGTACGTAAAGCATTTAAAGATTTTGGAACTGGTATTTGTACAATAGTTTCTACTCTGCTGTGTGTGAGATGCCTCGTGCCTTGTGCTACACAGTGTCCTAAAAATACCACTTGTGTGCAACAAAACTGCAACTTGTCTTTTGATGCTTTGCAGCCATGGTTAGCTAGGAACGTGAGGAGTGACACAGAAGCCTCTGCGCACTCTTGTTGGGAGGGACAGCAAAGGAGTAGATCATCAACATACTGTAATAATACTATTTCCTCGGGAGGCACCCATTCTGCAAGTACCGACTGCATTGCGGCCGTATAGGCACTTGGAGAGTTATGTGCTCCCTGGGGCAAAACAGTCCATGCATACTGTTTTCCCTCATGTGTAAAAGCAAAAAGATACTGACTATCTGGGTGCAATGGGACTGAGAAGAAGGCGTTTGCCAGATCCACCACCGTGAAATGCGAAGATGCTGCTGGGATCTGAGCCAATAATACATGGGGATTTGGCACTATCGGTGTGTTAAAAACTGTTGCCGCATTTACTGCCCTCAGGTCTTGGACCATCCTATATTTTGTAGGTTGGCCTTTTTCTGATTTCTTTTTAACAGGGTATAAGGGAGTGTTACATGGGGACACTATTTCCCTTAGTACTCCTGCTTGTAGGAAGTCCCTGATGCTACTGGTTATAGCATCTGATTGGGCTTGACTGAGGGGGTATTGTTTCTTTTGAGGTAGTGGATGATTGGGTTTCAGTTTGACCTCTACCGGGGGTACTGGCAGTATGCCTACATCTGTAGGACTTTTTGACCACAACTTGTGTGGTACATATTTCAAACATTGTTCTTGCTCTGTGGGAGTATATGCTTGGACGTATGCTTGCGTAGAGGTACTCCATGGATTGGTGTCACAAGCCGCTACCAAACACAACTCCTCCTCATTCAGCTGGCCACATAGTTTTACCGTCCCATCTGGCAAATACTCGATGGTGGCCTGTAATTTTTGTAACAGGTCAGCACCAAGCAAGCAAGCGGGAGTAGTATCACAAGTGACCAACCTAGTAACGAGCGAGCTGTGTGGTCCAAACTGGAGTGTGACAGGTTTACTTATTTGATTTTTCACCACAACTCCTCCCACACCCACACATTCTTGATAATCTGGGGACAACATCTCGGAAGGAAGTAATTGGGTTTTGATGACAGTCATGGCTGCTCCCGTATCTATAAGGAAGGGTATGGAGGGACCTCCGTTTATCTTTAACGGGACCGTAGGGGCGGGGCCTAAGGAAACTACTTGTATCTGTGTTACTGCCCCTTCCTCGGGATTGCCACTGTCCTATGCCTGGTATGGCTGCATTTGTCGTGTCTGTGGAGGTGCCGTAGGCTGCGCGCCCCCCACTTGCGGGAACTGTCGTGGACGTTTTGGACCTCTACAGTTCCTGGCTATGTGTCCTTGCTCCTGACAATTATAACAAGTTATATCCCTCCGTAATGGCCTTTGTGCCTGTTGCTGGTACTGAGGCTGGTATACTCCAGCACCAACAACTTGTTTCTTTCTTTGTCCTTGTGCTTTTTGACCCTGCTCTATACCTTGTGCTATTTTTAACAGGTCTCCTGGGGCCAAACTTCGGTACTCAGGTCTAGCTACTAACAATGCGTCTTTTATGTGTCGTTTTAGCCCGTCTACAAAACAGTTTGTCAGTAGTCTAGTATCTAGTTGGTTATCTCTTCTGTATCCCATATTTTTCCAGCTTGTCTGAAGTCTAGCATAAAATTTCTCCACTGTTTCACTTCCCTCTTGCGTAAGATCTGTCAGGTTAAGTCCGAGCTCTGCCTGCTTTTTCACTGCCCATTCTTTCAATTGATTTACCATGTCCTGTCCTGATGGCTCCGTCTGAGCCCAATTCCCTCCTACCGGGGGAACTAAATCATCCATGACAGTAGAGCTATAGATTCCCATTTTGGTATGTATGAGCTGCACTAAGTCTTCCCATGTTGCTGAATACATTTTCTGAATTTGTTCTATATATCTCCAAAAAGGGACAGGCTCTGTCTCCGGGTCAGGGGCTTTCTGAACTAAAGTCAACGCATCCCTAGGGTTCCATGGCTTATATTTATGTTCTCTATCTTTATTGAAATTTTTGTCAGCTTCAGTCGCAAATAGGTCTGTCAATACTTGTAACCTTTTTCCCACGTTTTCTAATGCTTGCGTCGTATCTTTTGACTCGGGAAGCTTCCTTGCTGCTTCTGCCTGATTCATATTACGCTGATGTCTTTCCCTTTCCTCTTTCTCTTCTGCCTCCTCTTTTTCCCTTTTCTCTCTATACGCTCTAGTTTCTACTCTTTCATCTGTTGAGCCCTCAGCTCCTCCTGTTACTGGGGTTATTCCTGCCAACACTACAGGGGCCAACCCTATTGTTTGTTTATATGGTTCTGGTACTTGTTGAGGTGAGGGGGCAAAGGGGTTTGTGCTACTCATTCTTGGTACCACTGGATATATCCCTAGGGGATTTTGCCCTCCTGTTCTTGCTGCCCCACATGCAAAACAAGTATCCCTCCATGCTTGATTCTGCTGACCACACACTCCACACGTCCATCCCCCTGGTCCCTGCATCGTGACTACCCCATACCCCGGTGGGCTACTTGCTATTTCGTCTCCTTGTTTACCACCTTCATTATAACAAGTGTAGTAAAACTTATCTTTACATTCTGTTTCCCTGAAACCTCCTCGTACTACTTCTTCTGACACTTTTCTCCATGCTTCTGCTTTCCCCTGTAACTTTTTATCTTTCAACCATCCACGTTTTGTGTCACAACATTCATTCCATTTTTCCAGATCTAATCTTCCCGCTTTTCCCATTCCACATGCCTTCATTAACTGATTCGTTCCTTTTGTCACATTCTTTCCCTCTCTTTCCGCTACTACCTGTTTGGCTGTCAGTCCTTGTGGGTGCTCATCTCGTAATAGGGACACCAAGTTCCCCATCTCGTACTCTTGTTACAGATTCTAGCTACTGACAGATGAATTCCATTCTCATCTGTTTTAGACAGTTTCTAATTTCCGTACTTAATAGGGACACCAGTTCCCCATTGTCTAGTTATAAGTGGTCGCCTATAGGCAGACCCTAAGTTATGTAGGGGGTAATTTTCCTGATAGGTGAATTCCTTCCTCACCTATTTTATACAGTTACTTATCCCCTCAAAACCCTTTTAAACCTTCTTCTACTCTGGCCAGAGAATTAAATTCCTTTTATAACTAGCTTACTTTCTTCTTATTCACTTTAAACACCACTCAAGGAGATATCCTCCACACCATAACAGTAATATGACAAATATTCCTAATCCAAATAATAAGGCAAACGTAAAATCAAGCTGTTCATTTGACATGCCGGATTATCAGATTGCAGAAAATTCTGGAATTTTGAGCTGAAAATCAGTGCATGATAATCCCCGCAAGTACCTCAATGCTGTACACACATTTTCGGTATTTTGCCGGATTATCGGAAGTTTTTTTATCTAATCTATTTCCTTATTCTAAAATGCATTTGTGACACAAAACTGGGTTTCTACAACATTCATACAAATACTGTCATGGAGATCAGGCACTTTATCCTGAGGGTAGGATTACATATAGACTTGACCAGATTTTTACACTAAAAATACCCTCATGTGGCCCCTCTATCCCTCAGGAGTACTACCGGGAAGGTGACCTACCAGACAGGAAGGTGCAGAGCAGAGTTTGTAAGAATTAAGTCTTCTTACCTTGCTGCAGCAGTGGTCTGCCCGTTCCTTCGTTCGGGAGGTCGCCACTCTAGTCCCGGGAGATCCCCTGGGTGGGGTGCCGTCCTTCTGGTCAAGTCCCTGTTCGGGCGCCAATTTCTGTGATCGCAATTTGAGTCACGTTACGCCTTGATCTCCATGCAGGTTCAAATCAGGTGGGGGGGGCGAGCTCGGAGAAGCAACAGATACACTGAGACGTTTCTCAAGGTAAAAATACTTCTGACTTTATTTGCAGAGACACAGAGTTTATATAGTAAAAATATCACATGACTACGTGCAGACACCCATTAATCATTTACATTCTTGTGGTTTCTTCCCTTGTGATTTATGTCACAATGTACATTGTTCTTATCTCTAGTTGTTAATCTGGTACCTGGTCCTTATCTTATCTTGGCTGTATGCACAGAACTCGAACAACAAGCATCAAACAACAAACATCAAACAACAAACATCAAACAGACTCCTTCGTGTCTGGTAAGTACTTGTAGGGCCCCAATTTCTACTATCTAAAGAATGTCTGCAAATCCATTCCATTACCTTTCCCAGAATATATTCTAATACATGTTTTCTCTTCAGCATTGCACTCATTGAGGTCCCAGATACATTATACATATATTTATTCCATAACAGCGGCATTCGTCTCAGCGCCTGGCAATTAGTATAGAAGCACTGTCTTTGACTTCTCTGGATGTTTCCCAGGCGAGCTATTGACAAGTAAATCCTAGACGCCCGATCTTGGTTATTTTCGCTTTCGCGGCTGGCAGCAAAGTTCAGAACCATGTTTCTGTGAATAACTCTTGAACCGTAAGTCACAGACGCTCGCTCTTGGCTGCATTCGTTTCAGCTCGTGGCAGCCAGTCTAAAAAACACTATCTTGGACTTCTCTGGATGTTTCCCAGACGAGCTATTGGCAGCATGTTCAGAACCACTGTTTCTGAGGCTAATTCTTGAACCGTAAGTCATAGACGCCCGATCTTGGCGGCATTCGTCTCAGCGCCTGGCAATTAGTATAGAAGCACTGTTTCCTACTGTTTCTGAGGCTAATTCTTGAACCGTAAGTCATAGACGCTAGATCTTGGCGGCATTCGTCTCAGCGCCTGGCAATTAGTATAGAAGCACTGTCTTTGACTTCTCTGGATGTTTCCCAGGCGAGCTATTGACAAGTAAATCCTAGACGCTCGATCTTGGTTATTTTCGCTTTCGCGGCTGGCAGCAAAGTTCAGAACCATGTTTCTGTGAATAACTCTTGAACCGTAAGTCACAGACGCTCGCTCTTGGCTGCATTCGTTTCAGCTCATGGCAGCCAGTCTAAAAAACACAATCTTGGACTTCTCTGGATGTTTCCCAGGCGAGCTATTGGCAGCATGTTCAGAACCACTGTTTCTGAGGCTAATTCTTGAACCGTAAGTCATAGACGCTCGATCTTGGCGGCATTCGTCTCAGCGCCTGGCAATTAGTATAGAAGCACTGTTTCCCACTGTTTCTGAGGCTAATTCTTGAACCGTAAGTCATAGACGCTAGATCTTGGCGGCATTCGTCTCAGCGCCTGGCAATTAGTATAGAAGCACTGTCTTTGACTTCTCTGGATGTTTCCCAGGCGAGCTATTGACAAGTAAATCCTAGACGCTCGATCTTGGTTATTTTCGCTTTCGCGGCTGGCAGCAAAGTTCAGAACCATGTTTCTGTGAATAACTCTTGAACCGTAAGTCACAGACGCTCGCTCTTGGCTGCATTCGTTTCAGCTCGTGGCAGCCAGTCTAAAAAACACTATCTTGGACTTCTCTGGATGTTTCCCAGGCGAGCTATTGGCAGCATGTTCAGAACCACTGTTTCTGAGGCTAATTCTTGAACCGTAAGTCATAGACGCTCGATCTTGGCGGCATTCGTCTCAGCGCCTGGCAATTAGTATAGAAGCACTGTTTCCCACTGTTTCTGAGGCTAATTCTTGAACCGTAAGTCATAGACGCTAGATCTTGGCGGCATTTGTCTCAGCGCCTGGCAATTAGTATAGAAGCACTGTCTTTGACTTCTCTGGATGTTTCCCAGGCGAGCTATTGACAAGTAAATCCTAGACGCTCGATCTTGGTTATTTTCGCTTTCGCGGCTGGCAGCAAAGTTCAGAACCATGTTTCTGTGAATAACTCTTGAACCGTAAGTCACAGACGCTCGCTCTTGGCTGCATTCGTTTCAGCTCGTGGCAGCCAGTCTAAAAAACACAATCTTGGACTTCTCTGGATGTTTCCCAGGCGAGCTATTGGCAGCATGTTCAGAACCACTGTTTCTGAGGCTAATTCTTGAACCGTAAGTCATAGACGCTCGATCTTGGCGGCATTCGTCTCAGCGCCTGGCAATTAGTATAGAAGCACTGTCTTTGACTTCTCTGGATGTTTCCCAGGCGAGCTATTGACAAGTAAATCCTAGACGCCCGATCTTGGTTATTTTCGCTTTCGCGGCTGGCAGCAAAGTTCAGAACCATGTTTCTGTGAATAACTCTTGAACCGTAAGTCACAGACGCTCGCTCTTGGCTGCATTCGTTTCAGCTCGTGGCAGCCAGTCTAAAAAACACTATCTTGGACTTCTCTGGATGTTTCCCAGACGAGCTATTGGCAGCATGTTCAGAACCACTGTTTCTGAGGCTAATTCTTGAACCGTAAGTCATAGACGCCCGATCTTGGCGGCATTCGTCTCAGCGCCTGGCAATTAGTATAGAAGCACTGTTTCCCACTGTTTCTGAGGCTAATTCTTGAACCGTAAGTCATAGACGCTAGATCTTGGCGGCATTCGTCTCAGCGCCTGGCAATTAGTATAGAAGCACTGTCTTTGACTTCTCTGGATGTTTCCCAGGCGAGCTATTGACAAGTAAATCCTAGACGCCCGATCTTGGTTATTTTCGCTTTCGCGGCTGGCAGCAAAGTTCAGAACCATGTTTCTGTGAATAACTCTTGAACCGTAAGTCACAGACGCTCGCTCTTGGCTGCATTCGTTTCAGCTCGTGGCAGCCAGTCTAAAAAACACAATCTTGGACTTCTCTGGATGTTTCCCAGGCGAGCTATTGGCAGCATGTTCAGAACCACTGTTTCTGAGGCTAATTCTTGAACCGTAAGTCATAGACGCTCGATCTTGGCGGCATTCGTCTCAGCGCCTGGCAATTAGTATAGAAGCACTGTCTTTGACTTCTCTGGATGTTTCCCAGGCGAGCTATTGACAAGTAAATCCTAGACGCCCGATCTTGGTTATTTTCGCTTTCGCGGCTGGCAGCAAAGTTCAGAACCATGTTTCTGTGAATAACTCTTGAACCGTAAGTCACAGACGCTCGCTCTTGGCTGCATTCGTTTCAGCTCGTGGCAGCCAGTCTAAAAAACACTATCTTGGACTTCTCTGGATGTTTCCCAGACGAGCTATTGGCAGCATGTTCAGAACCACTGTTTCTGAGGCTAATTCTTGAACCGTAAGTCATAGACGCCCGATCTTGGCGGCATTCGTCTCAGCGCCTGGCAATTAGTATAGAAGCACTGTTTCCCACTGTTTCTGAGGCTAATTCTTGAACCGTAAGTCATAGACGCTAGATCTTGGCGGCATTCGTCTCAGCGCCTGGCAATTAGTATAGAAGCACTGTCTTTGACTTCTCTGGATGTTTCCCAGGCGAGCTATTGACAAGTAAATCCTAGACGCCCGATCTTGGTTATTTTCGCTTTCGCGGCTGGCAGCAAAGTTCAGAACCATGTTTCTGTGAATAACTCCTGAACCGTAAGTCACAGACGCTCGCTCTTGGCTGCATTCGTTTCAGCTCGTGGCAGCCAGTCTAAAAAACACTATCTTGGACTTCTCTGGATGTTTCCCAGACGTGCTATTGGCAGCATGTTCGGAACCACTGTTTCTGAGGCTAATTCTTGAACCGTAAGTCATAGACGCTCGATCTTGGCGGCATTCGTCTCAGCGCCTGGCAATTAGTATAGAAGCACTGTTTCCCACTGTTTCTGAGGCTAATTCTTGAACCGTAAGTCATAGACGCTAGATCTTGGCGGCATTCGTCTCAGCGCCTGGCAATTAGTATAGAAACACTGTCTTTGACTTCTCTGGATGTTTCCCAGGCGAGCTATTGACAAGTAAATCCTAGACGCTCGATCTTGGTTATTTTCGCTTTCGCGGCTGGCAGCAAAGTTCAGAACCATGTTTCTGTGAATAACTCTTGAACCGTAAGTCACAGACGCTCGCTCTTGGCTGCATTCGTTTCAGCTCGTGGCAGCCAGTCTAAAAAACACTATCTTGGACTTCTCTGGATGTTTCCCAGGCGAGCTATTGGCAGCATGTTCAGAACCACTGTTTCTGAGGCTAATTCTTGAACCGTAAGTCATAGACGCTCGATCTTGGCGGCATTCGTCTCAGCGCCTGGCAATTAGTATAGAAGCACTGTTTCCCACTGTTTCTGAGGCTAATTCTTGAACCGTAAGTCATAGACGCTAGATCTTGGCGGCATTCGTCTCAGCGCCTGGCAATTAGTATAGAAGCACTGTCTTTGACTTCTCTGGATGTTTCCCAGGCGAGCTATTGACAAGTAAATCCTAGACGCTCGATCTTGGTTATTTTCGCTTTCGCGGCTGGCAGCAAAGTTCAGAACCATGTTTCTGTGAATAACTCTTGAACCGTAAGTCACAGACGCTCGCTCTTGGCTGCATTCGTTTCAGCTCGTGGCAGCCAGTCTGAAAAACACAATCTTGGACTTCTCTGGATGTTTCCCAGGCGAGCTATTGGCAGCATGTTCAGAACCACTGTTTCTGAGGCTAATTCTTGAACCGTAAGTCATAGACGCTCGATCTTGGCGGCATTCGTCTCAGCGCCTGGCAATTACTATAGAAGCACTGTTTCCCACTGTTTCTGAGGCTAATTCTTGAACCGTAAGTCATAGACGCTCGATCTTGGCGGCATTCGTCTCAGCGCCTGGCAATTAGTATAGAAGCACTGTCTTTGACTTCTCTGGATGTTTCCCAGGCGAGCTATTGACAAGTAAATCCTAGACGCTCGATCTTGGTTATTTTCGCTTTCGCGGCTGGCAGCAAAGTTCAGAACCATGTTTCTGTGAATAACTCTTGAACCGTAAGTCACAGACGCTCGCTCTTGGCTGCATTCGTTTCAGCTCGTGGCAGCCAGTCTAAAAAACACTATCTTGGACTTCTCTGGATGTTTCCCAGACGAGCTATTGTCAGCATGTTCAGAACCACTGTTTCTGAGGCTAATTCTTGAACCGTAAGTCATAGACGCCCGATCTTGGCGGCATTCGTCTCAGCGCCTGGCAATTAGTATAGAAGCACTGTTTCCCACTGTTTCTGAGGCTAATTCTTGAACCGTAAGTCATAGACGCTAGATCTTGGCGGCATTTGTCTCAGCGCCTGGCAATTAGTATAGAAGCACTGTCTTTGACTTTTCTGGATGTTTCCCAGGCGAGCTATTGACAAGTAAATCCTAGACGCTCGATCTTGGTTATTTTCGCTTTCGCGGCTGGCAGCAAAGTTCAGAACCATGTTTCTGTGAATAACTCTTGAACCGTAAGTCACAGACGCTCGCTCTTGGCTGCATTCGTTTCAGCTCGTGGCAGCCAGTCTAAAAAACACAATCTTGGACTTCTCTGGATGTTTCCCAGGCGAGCTATTGGCAGCATGTTCAGAACCACTGTTTCTGAGGCTAATTCTTGAACCGTAAGTCATAGACGCTCGATCTTGGCGGCATTCGTCTCAGCGCCTGGCAATTAGTATAGAAGCACTGTCTTTGACTTCTCTGGATGTTTCCCAGGCGAGCTATTGACAAGTAAATCCTAGACGCCCGATCTTGGTTATTTTCGCTTTCGCGGCTGGCAGCAAAGTTCAGAACCATGTTTCTGTGAATAACTCTTGAACCGTAAGTCACAGACGCTCGCTCTTGGCTGCATTCGTTTCAGCTCGTGGCAGCCAGTCTAAAAAACACTATCTTGGACTTCTCTGGATGTTTCCCAGACGAGCTATTGGCAGCATGTTCAGAACCACTGTTTCTGAGGCTAATTCTTGAACCGTAAGTCATAGACGCCCGATCTTGGCGGCATTCGTCTCAGCGCCTGGCAATTAGTATAGAAGCACTGTTTCCCACTGTTTCTGAGGCTAATTCTTGAACCGTAAGTCACAGACGCTCGCTCTTGGCTGCATTCGTTTCAGCTCGTGGCAGCCAGTCTAAAAAACACAATCTTGGACTTCTCTGGATGTTTCCCAGGCGAGCTATTGGCAGCATGTTCAGAACCACTGTTTCTGAGGCTAATTCTTGAACCGTAAGTCATAGACGCTCGATCTTGGCGGCATTCGTCTCAGCGCCTGGCAATTAGTATAGAAGCACTGTCTTTGACTTCTCTGGATGTTTCCCAGGCGAGCTATTGACAAGTAAATCCTAGACGCCCGATCTTGGTTATTTTCGCTTTCGCGGCTGGCAGCAAAGTTCAGAACCATGTTTCTGTGAATAACTCTTGAACCGTAAGTCACAGACGCTCGCTCTTGGCTGCATTCGTTTCAGCTCGTGGCAGCCAGTCTAAAAAACACTATCTTGGACTTCTCTGGATGTTTCCCAGACGAGCTATTGGCAGCATGTTCAGAACCACTGTTTCTGAGGCTAATTCTTGAACCGTAAGTCATAGACGCCCGATCTTGGCGGCATTCGTCTCAGCGCCTGGCAATTAGTATAGAAGCACTGTCTTTGACTTCTCTGGATGTTTCCCAGGCGAGCTATTGACAAGTAAATCCTAGACGCCCGATCTTGGTTATTTTCGCTTTCGCGGCTGGCAGCAAAGTTCAGAACCATGTTTCTGTGAATAACTCTTGAACCGTAAGTCACAGACGCTCGCTCTTGGCTGCATTCGTTTCAGCTCATGGCAGCCAGTCTAAAAAACACAATCTTGGACTTCTCTGGATGTTTCCCAGGCGAGCTATTGGCAACATGTTCAGAACCACTGTTTCTGAGGCTAATTCTTGAACCGTAAGTCATAGACGCTCGATCTTGGCGGCATTCGTCTCAGCGCCTGGCAATTAGTATAGAAGCACTGTCTTTGACTTCTCTGGATGTTTCCCAGGCGAGCTATTGACAAGTAAATCCTAGACGCCCGATCTTGGTTATTTTCGCTTTCGCGGCTGGCAGCAAAGTTCAGAACCATGTTTCTGTGAATAACTCTTGAACCGTAAGTCACAGACGCTCGCTCTTGGCTGCATTCGTTTCAGCTCGTGGATGCCAGTCTAAAAAACACTATCTTGGACTTCTCTGGATGTTTCCCAGACGAGCTATTGGCAGCATGTTCAGAACCACTGTTTCTGAGGCTAATTCTTGAACCGTAAGTCATAGACGCCCGATCTTGGCGGCATTCGTCTCAGCGCCTGGCAATTAGTATAGAAGCACTGTTTCCCACTGTTTCTGAGGCTAATTCTTGAACCGTAAGTCATAGACGCTAGATCTTGGCGGCATTCGTCTCAGCGCCTGGCAATTAGTATAGAAGCACTGTCTTTGACTTCTCTGGATGTTTCCCAGGCGAGCTATTGACAAGTAAATCCTAGACGCTCGATCTTGGTTATTTTCGCTTTCGCGGCTGGCAGCAAAGTTCAGAACCATGTTTCTGTGAATAACTCCTGAACCGTAAGTCACAGACGCTCGCTCTTGGCTGCATTCGTTTCAGCTCGTGGCAGCCAGTCTAAAAAACACTATCTTGGACTTCTCTGGATGTTTCCCAGACGTGCTATTGGCAGCATGTTCGGAACCACTGTTTCTGAGGCTAATTCTTGAACCGTAAGTCATAGACGCTCGATCTTGGCGGCATTCGTCTCAGCGCCTGGCAATTAGTATAGAAGCACTGTTTCCCACTGTTTCTGAGGCTAATTCTTGAACCGTAAGTCATAGACGCTAGATCTTGGCGGCATTCGTCTCAGCGCCTGGCAATTAGTATAGAAACACTGTCTTTGACTTCTCTGGATGTTTCCCAGGCGAGCTATTGACAAGTAAATCCTAGACGCTCGATCTTGGTTATTTTCGCTTTCGCGGCTGGCAGCAAAGTTCAGAACCATGTTTCTGTGAATAACTCTTGAACCGTAAGTCACAGACGCTCGCTCTTGGCTGCATTCGTTTCAGCTCGTGGCAGCCAGTCTAAAAAACACTATCTTGGACTTCTCTGGATGTTTCCCAGGCGAGCTATTGGCAGCATGTTCAGAACCACTGTTTCTGAGGCTAATTCTTGAACCGTAAGTCATAGACGCTCGATCTTGGCGGCATTCGTCTCAGCGCCTGGCAATTAGTATAGAAGCACTGTTTCCCACTGTTTCTGAGGCTAATTCTTGAACCGTAAGTCATAGACGCTAGATCTTGGCGGCATTCGTCTCAGCGCCTGGCAATTAGTATAGAAGCACTGTCTTTGACTTCTCTGGATGTTTCCCAGGCGAGCTATTGACAAGTAAATCCTAGACGCTCGATCTTGGTTATTTTCGCTTTCGCGGCTGGCAGCAAAGTTCAGAACCATGTTTCTGTGAATAACTCTTGAACCGTAAGTCACAGACGCTCGCTCTTGGCTGCATTCGTTTCAGCTCGTGGCAGCCAGTCTAAAAAACACAATCTTGGACTTCTCTGGATGTTTCCCAGGCGAGCTATTGGCAGCATGTTCAGAACCACTGTTTCTGAGGCTAATTCTTGAACCGTAAGTCATAGACGCTCGATCTTGGCGGCATTCGTCTCAGCGCCTGGCAATTAGTATAGAAGCACTGTCTTTGACTTCTCTGGATGTTTCCCAGGCGAGCTATTGACAAGTAAATCCTAGACGCCCGATCTTGGTTATTTTCGCTTTCGCGGCTGGCAGCAAAGTTCAGAACCATGTTTCTGTGAATAACTCTTGAACCGTAAGTCACAGACGCTCGCTCTTGGCTGCATTCGTTTCAGCTCGTGGCAGCCAGTCTAAAAAACACTATCTTGGACTTCTCTGGATGTTTCCCAGACGAGCTATTGGCAGCATGTTCAGAACCACTGTTTCTGAGGCTAATTCTTGAACCGTAAGTCATAGACGCCCGATCTTGGCGGCATTCGTCTCAGCGCCTGGCAATTAGTATAGAAGCACTGTTTCCCACTGTTTCTGAGGCTAATTCTTGAACCGTAAGTCATAGACGCTAGATCTTGGCGGCATTCGTCTCAGCGCCTGGCAATTAGTATAGAAGCACTGTCTTTGACTTCTCTGGATGTTTCCCAGGCGAGCTATTGACAAGTAAATCCTAGACGCTCGATCTTGGTTATTTTCGCTTTCGCGGCTGGCAGCAAAGTTCAGAACCATGTTTCTGTGAATAACTCCTGAACCGTAAGTCACAGACGCTCGCTCTTGGCTGCATTCGTTTCAGCTCGTGGCAGCCAGTCTAAAAAACACTATCTTGGACTTCTCTGGATGTTTCCCAGACGTGCTATTGGCAGCATGTTCAGAACCACTGTTTCTGAGGCTAATTCTTGAACCGTAAGTCATAGACGCTCGATCTTGGCGGCATTCGTGTCAGCGCCTGGCAATTAGTATAGAAGCACTGTTTCCCACTGTTTCTGAGGCTAATTCTTGAACCGTAAGTCATAGACGCTAGATCTTGGCGGCATTCGTCTCAGCGCCTGGCAATTAGTATAGAAGCACTGTCTTTGACTTCTCTGGATGTTTCCCAGGCGAGATATTGACAAGTAAATCCTAGACGCTCGATCTTGGTTATTTTCGCTTTCGCGGCTGGCAGCAAAGTTCAGAACCATGTTTCTGTGAATAACTCTTGAACCGTAAGTCACAGACGCTCGCTCTTGGCTGCATTCGTTTCAGCTCATGGCAGCCAGTCTAAAAAACACAATCTTGGACTTCTCTGGAAGTTTCCCAGGCGAGCTATTGGCAGCATGTTCAGAACCACTGTTTCTGAGGCTAATTCTTGAACCGTAAGTCATAGACGCTCGATCTTGGCGGCATTCGTCTCAGCGCCTGGCAATTAGTATAGAAGCACTGTCTTTGACTTCTCTGGATGTTTCCCAGGCGAGCTATTGACAAGTAAATCCTAGACGCCCGATCTTGGTTATTTTCGCTTTCGCGGCTGGCAGCAAAGTTCAGAACCATGTTTCTGTGAATAACTCTTGAACCGTAAGTCACAGACGCTCGCTCTTGGCTGCATTCGTTTCAGCTCGTGGCAGCCAGTCTAAAAAACACAATCTTGGACTTCTCTGGATGTTTCCCAGGCGAGCTATTGGCAGCATGTTCAGAACCACTGTTTCTGAGGCTAATTCTTGAACCGTAAGTCATAGACGCCCGATATTGGCGGCATTCGTCTCAGCGCCTGGCAATTAGTATAGAAGCACTGTTTCCCACTGTTTCTGAGGCTAATTCTTGAACCGTAAGTCATAGACGCTAGATCTTGGCGGCATTCGTCTCAGCGCCTGGCAATTAGTATAGAAGCACTGTCTTTGACTTCTCTGGATGTTTCCCAGGCGAGCTATTGACAAGTAAATCCTAGACGCTCGATCTTGGTTATTTTCGCTTTCGCGGCTGGCAGCAAAGTTCAGAACCATGTTTCTGTGAATAACTCCTGAACCGTAAGTCACAGACGCTCGCTCTTGGCTGCATTCGTTTCAGCTCGTGGCAGCCAGTCTAAAAAACACTATCTTGGACTTCTCTGGATGTTTCCCAGACGTGCTATTGGCAGCATGTTCGGAACCACTGTTTCTGAGGCTAATTCTTGAACCGTAAGTCATAGACGCTCGATCTTGGCGGCATTCGTCTCAGCGCCTGGCAATTAGTATAGAAGCACTGTTTCCCACTGTTTCTGAGGCTAATTCTTGAACCGTAAGTCATAGACGCTAGATCTTGGCGGCATTCGTCTCAGCGCCTGGCAATTAGTATAGAAGCACTGTCTTTGACTTCTCTGGATGTTTCCCAGGCGAGCTATTGACAAGTAAATCCTAGACGCTCGATCTTGGTTATTTTCGCTTTCGCGGCTGGCAGCAAAGTTCAGAACCATGTTTCTGTGAATAACTCTTGAACCGTAAGTCACAGACGCTCGCTCTTGGCTGCATTCGTTTCAGCTCATGGCAGCCAGTCTAAAAAACACAATCTTGGACTTCTCTGGATGTTTCCCAGGCGAGCTATTGGCAGCATGTTCAGAACCACTGTTTCTGAGGCTAATTCTTGAACCGTAAGTCATAGACGCTCGATCTTGGCGGCATTCGTCTCAGCGCCTGGCAATTAGTATAGAAGCACTGTCTTTGACTTCTCTGGATGTTTCCCAGGCGAGCTATTGACAAGTAAATCCTAGACGCCCGATCTTGGTTATTTTCGCTTTCGCGGCTGGCAGCAAAGTTCAGAACCATGTTTCTGTGAATAACTCTTGAACCGTAAGTCACAGACGCTCGCTCTTGGCTGCATTCGTTTCAGCTCGTGGCAGCCAGTCTAAAAAACACTATCTTGGACTTCTCTGGATGTTTCCCAGACGAGCTATTGGCAGCATGTTCAGAACCACTGTTTCTGAGGCTAATTCTTGAACCGTAAGTCATAGACGCCCGATCTTGGCGGCATTCGTCTCAGCGCCTGGCAATTAGTATAGAAGCACTGTTTCCCACTGTTTCTGAGGCTAATTCTTGAACCGTAAGTCATAGACGCTAGATCTTGGCGGCATTCGTCTCAGCGCCTGGCAATTAGTATAGAAGCACTGTCTTTGACTTCTCTGGATGTTTCCCAGGCGAGCTATTGACAAGTAAATCCTAGACGCTCGATCTTGGTTATTTTCGCTTTCGCGGCTGGCAGCAAAGTTCAGAACCATGTTTCTGTGAATAACTCCTGAACCGTAAGTCACAGACGCTCGCTCTTGGCTGCATTCGTTTCAGCTCGTGGCAGCCAGTCTAAAAAACACTATCTTGGACTTCTCTGGATGTTTCCCAGACGTGCTATTGGCAGCATGTTCAGAACCACTGTTTCTGAGGCTAATTCTTGAACCGTAAGTCATAGACGCTCGATCTTGGCGGCATTCGTCTCAGCGCCTGGCAATTAGTATAGAAGCACTGTTTCCCACTGTTTCTGAGGCTAATTCTTGAACCGTAAGTCATAGACGCTAGATCTTGGCGGCATTCGTCTCAGCGCCTGGCAATTAGTATAGAAGCACTGTCTTTGACTTCTCTGGATGTTTCCCAGGCGAGCTATTGACAAGTAAATCCTAGACGCTCGATCTTGGTTATTTTCGCTTTCGCGGCTGGCAGCAAAGTTCAGAACCATGTTTCTGTGAATAACTCTTGAACCGTAAGTCACAGACGCTCGCTCTTGGCTGCATTCGTTTCAGCTCGTGGCAGCCAGTCTAAAAAACACTATCTTGGACTTCTCTGGATGTTTCCCAGGCGAGCTATTGGCAGCATGTTCAGAACCACTGTTTCTGAGGCTAATTCTTGAACCGTAAGTCATAGACGCTCGATCTTGGCGGCATTCGTCTCAGCGCCTGGCAATTAGTATAGAAGCACTGTTTCCCACTGTTTCTGAGGCTAATTCTTGAACCGTAAGTCATAGACGCTAGATCTTGGCGGCATTCGTCTCAGCGCCTGGCAATTAGTATAGAAGCACTGTCTTTGACTTCTCTGGATGTTTCCCAGGCGAGCTATTGACAAGTAAATCCTAGACGCTCGATCTTGGTTATTTTCGCTTTCGCGGCTGGCAGCAAAGTTCAGAACCATGTTTCTGTGAATAACTCTTGAACCGTAAGTCACAGACGCTCGCTCTTGGCTGCATTCGTTTCAGCTCGTGGCAGCCAGTCTAAAAAACACTATCTTGGACTTCTCTGGATGTTTCCCAGGCGAGCTATTGGCAGCATGTTCAGAACCACTGTTTCTGAGGCTAATTCTTGAACCGTAAGTCATAGACGCTCGATCTTGTCGGCATTCGTCTCAGCGCCTGGCAATTAGTATAGAAGCACTGTTTCCCACTGTTTCTGAGGCTAATTCTTGAACCGTAAGTCATAGACGCTAGATCTTGGCGGCATTCGTCTCAGCGCCTGGCAATTAGTATAGAAGCACTGTCTTTGACTTCTCTGGATGTTTCCCAGGCGAGCTATTGACAAGTAAATCCTAGACGCTCGATCTTGGTTATTTTCGCTTTCGCGGCTGGCAGCAAAGTTCAGAACCATGTTTCTGTGAATAACTCTTGAACCGTAAGTCACAGACGCTCGCTCTTGGCTGCATTCGTTTCAGCTCGTGGCAGCCAGTCTAAAAAACACAATCTTGGACTTCTCTGGATGTTTCCCAGGCGAGCTATTGGCAGCATGTTCAGAACCACTGTTTCTGAGGCTAATTCTTGAACCGTAAGTCATAGACGCCCGATCTTGGCGGCATTCGTCTCAGCGCCTGGCAATTAGTATAGAAGCACTGTTTCCCACTGTTTCTGAGGCTAATTCTTGAACCGTAAGTCATAGACGCTAGATCTTGGCGGCATTCGTCTCAGCGCCTGGCAATTAGTATAGAAGCACTGTCTTTGACTTCTCTGGATGTTTCCCAGGCGAGCTATTGACAAGTAAATCCTAGACGCTCGATCTTGGTTATTTTCGCTTTCGCGGCTGGCAGCAAAGTTCAGAACCATGTTTCTGTGAATAACTCCTGAACCGTAAGTCATAGACGCTAGATCTTGGCGACATTCGTCTCAGCGCCTGGCAATTAGTATAGAAGCACTGTCTTTGACTTCTCTGGATGTTTCCCAGGCGAGCTATTGACAAGTAAATCCTAGACGCTCGATCTTGGTTATTTTCGCTTTCGCGGCTGGCAGCAAAGTTCAGAACCATGTTTCTGTGAATAACTCTTGAACCGTAAGTCACAGACGCTCGCTCTTGGCTGCATTCGTTTCAGCTCGTGGCAGCCAGTCTAAAAAACACAATCTTGGACTTCTCTGGATGTTTCCCAGGCGAGCTATTGGCAGCATGTTCAGAACCACTGTTTCTGAGGCTAATTCTTGAACCGTAAGTCATAGACGCTCGATCTTGGCGGCATTCGTCTCAGCGCCTGGCAATTAGTATAGAAGCACTGTCTTTGACTTCTCTGGATGTTTCCCAGGCGAGCTATTGACAAGTAAATCCTAGACGCCCGATCTTGGTTATTTTCGCTTTCGCGGCTGGCAGCAAAGTTCAGAACCATGTTTCTGTGAATAACTCTTGAACCGTAAGTCACAGACGCTCGCTCTTGGCTGCATTCGTTTCAGCTCGTGGCAGCCAGTCTAAAAAACACAATCTTGGACTTCTCTGGATGTTTCCCAGGCGAGCTATTGGCAGCATGTTCAGAACCACTGTTTCTGAGGCTAATTCTTGAACCGTAAGTCATAGACGCTCGATCTTGGCGGCATTCGTCTCAGCGCCTGGCAATTAGTGTAGAAGCACTGTCTTTGACTTCTCTGGATGTTTCCCAGGCGAGCTATTGACAAGTAAATCCTAGACGCCCGATCTTGGTTATTTTCGCTTTCGCGGCTGGCAGCAAAGTTCAGAACCATGTTTCTGTGAATAACTCTTGAACCGTAAGTCACAGACGCTCGCTCTTGGCTGCATTCGTTTCAGCTCGTGGCAGCCAGTCTAAAAAACACTATCTTGGACTTCTCTGGATGTTTCCCAGACGAGCTATTGGCAGCATGTTCAGAACCACTGTTTCTGAGGCTAATTCTTGAACCGTAAGTCATAGACGCCCGATCTTGGCGGCATTCGTCTCAGCGCCTGGCAATTAGTATAGAAGCACTGTTTCCCACTGTTTCTGAGGCTAATTCTTGAACCGTAAGTCATAGACGCTAGATCTTGGCGGCATTCGTCTCAGCGCCTGGCAATTAGTATAGAAGAACTGTCTTTGACTTCTCTGGATGTTTCCCAGGCGAGCTATTGACAAGTAAATCCTAGACGCTCGATCTTGGTTATTTTCGCTTTCGCGGCTGGCAGCAAAGTTCAGAACCATGTTTCTGTGAATAACTCTTGAACCGTAAGTCACAGACGCTGGCTCTTGGCTGCATTCGTTTCAGCTCATGGCAGCCAGTCTAAAAAACACAATCTTGGACTTCTCTGGATGTTTCCCAGGCGAGCTATTGGCAGCATGTTCAGAACCACTGTTTCTGAGGCTAATTCTTGAACCGTAAGTCATAGACGCTCGATCTTGGCGGCATTCGTCTCAGCGCCTGGCAATTAGTATAGAAGCACTGTCTTTGACTTCTCTGGATGTTTCCCAGGCGAGCTATTGACAAGTAAATCCTAGACGCCCGATCTTGGTTATTTTCGCTTTCGCGGCTGGCAGCAAAGTTCAGAACCATGTTTCTGTGAATAACTCTTGAACCGTAAGTCACAGACGCTCGCTCTTGGCTGCATTCGTTTCAGCTCGTGGCAGCCAGTCTAAAAAACACAATCTTGGACTTCTCTGGATGTTTCCCAGGCGAGCTATTGGCAGCATGTTCAGAACCACTGTTTCTGAGGCTAATTCTTGAACCGTAAGTCATAGACGCTCGATCTTGAGGGCATTCGTCTCAGCGCCTGGCAATTAGTATAGAAGCACTGTCTTTGACTTCTCTGGATGTTTCCCAGGCGAGCTATTGACAAGTAAATCCTAGACGCCCGATCTTGGTTATTTTCGCTTTCGCGGCTGGCAGCAAAGTTCAGAACCATGTTTCTGTGAATAACTCTTGAACCGTAAGTCACAGACGCTCGCTCTTGGCTGCATTCGTTTCAGCTCGTGGCAGCCAGTCTAAAAAACACTATCTTGGACTTCTCTGGATGTTTCCCAGACGAGCTATTGGCAGCATGTTCAGAACCACTGTTTCTGAGGCTAATTCTTGAACCGTAAGTCATAGACGCTCGATCTTGGCGGCATTCGTCTCAGCGCCTGGCAATTAGTATAGAAGCACTGTTTCCCACTGTTTCTGAGGCTAATTCTTGAACCGTAAGTCATAGACGCTAGATCTTGGCGGCATTCGTCTCAGCGCCTGGCAATTAGTATGGAAGCACTGTCTTTGACTTCTCTGGATGTTTCCCAGGCGAGCTATTGACAAGTAAATCCTAGACGCTCGATCTTGGTTATTTTCGCTTTCGCGGCTGGCAGCAAAGTTCAGAACCATGTTTCTGTGAATAACTCTTGAACCGTAAGTCACAGACGCTCGCTCTTGGCTGCAATTGTTTCAGCTCGTGGCAGCCAGTCTAAAAAACACAATCTTGGACTTCTCTGGATGTTTCCCAGGCGAGCTATTGGCAGCATGTTCAGAACCACTGTTTCTGAGGCTAATTCTTGAACCGTAAGTCATAGACGCTCGCACTTGGCGGCATTCGTCTCAGCGCCTGGCAATTAGTATAGAAGCACTGTTTCCCACTGTTTCTGAGGCTAATTCTTGAACCGTAAGTCATAGACGCTAGATCTTGGCGGCATTCGTCTCAGCGCCTGGCAATTAGTATAGAAGCACTGTCTTTGACTTCTCTGGATGTTTCCCAGGCGAGCTATTGACAAGTAAATCCTAGACGCTCGATCTTGGTTATTTTCGCTTTCGCGGCTGGCAGCAAAGTTCAGAACCATGTTTCTGTGAATAACTCTTGAACCGTAAGTCACAGACGCTCGCTCTTGGCTGCATTCGTTTCAGCTCGTGGCAGCCAGTCTAAAAAACACTATCTTGGACTTCTCTGGATGTTTCCCAGACGAGCTATTGGCAGCATGTTCAGAACCACTGTTTCTGAGGCTAATTCTTGAACCGTAAGTCATAGACGCTCGATCTTGGCGGCATTCGTCTCAGCGCCTGGCAATTAGTATAGAAGCACTGTTTCCCACTGTTTCTGAGGCTAATTCTTGAACCGTAAGTCATAGACGCTAGATCTTGGCGGCATTCGTCTCAGCGCCTGGCAATTAGTATAGAAGCACTGTCTTTGACTTCTCTGGATGTTTCCCAGGCGAGCTATTGACAAGTAAATCCTAGACGCTCGATCTTGGTTATTTTCGCTTTCGCGGCTGGCAGCAAAGTTCAGAACCATGTTTCTGTGAATAACTCTTGAACCGTAAGTCACAGACGCTCGCTCTTGGCTGCATTCGTTTCAGCTCGTGGCAGCCAGTCTAAAAAACACTATCTTGGACTTCTCTGGATGTTTCCCAGGCGAGCTATTGGCAGCATGTTCAGAACCACTGTTTCTGAGGCTAATTCTTGAACCGTAAGTCATAGACGCTCGATCTTGGCGGCATTCGTCTCAGCGCCTGGCAATTAGTATAGAAGCACTGTTTCCCACTGTTTCTGAGGCTAATTCTTGAACCGTAAGTCATAGACGCTAGATCTTGGCGGCATTCGTCTCAGCGCCTGGCAATTAGTATAGAAGCACTGTTTCCCACTGTTTCTGAGGCTAATTCTTGAACCGTAAGTCACTAGACGCTAGATCTTGGCGGCATTCGTCTCAGCGCCTGGCAATTAGTATAGAAGCACTGTCTTTGACTTCTCTGGATGTTTCCCAGGCGAGCTTTTGACAAGTAAATCCTAGACGCTCGATCTTGGTTATTTTCGCTTTCGCGGCTGGCAGCAAAGTTCAGAACCATGTTTCTGTGAATAACTCTTGAACCGTAAGTCACAGACGCTCGCTCTTGGCTGCATTCGTTTCAGCTCGTGGCAGCCAGTCTAAAAAACACAATCTTGGACTTCTCTGGATGTTTCCCAGGCGAGCTATTGGCAGCATGTTCAGAACCACTGTTTCTGAGGCTAATTCTTGAACCGTAAGTCATAGACGCTCGATCTTGGCGGCATTCGTCTCAGCGCCTGGCAATTAGTATAGAAGCACTGTTTCCCACTGTTTCTGAGGCTAATTCTTGAACCGTAAGTCATAGACGCTAGATCTTGGCGGCATTCGTCTCAGCGCCTGGCAATTAGTATAGAAGCACTGTCTTTGACTTCTCTGGATGTTTCCCAGGCGAGCTATTGACAAGTAAATCCTAGACGCTCGATCTTGGTTATTTTCGCTTTCGCGGCTGGCAGCAAAGTTCAGAACCATGTTTCTGTGAATAACTCTTGAACCGTAAGTCACAGACGCTCGCTCTTGGCTGCATTCGTTTCAGCTCGTGGCAGCCAGTCTAAAAAACACAATCTTGGACTTCTCTGGATGTTTCCCAGGCGAGCTATTGGCAGCATGTTCAGAACCACTGTTTCTGAGGCTAATTCTTGAACCGTAAGTCATAGACGCTCGATGTTGGCGGCATTCGTCTCAGCGCCTGGCAATTAGTATAGAAGCACTGTTTCCCACTGTTTCTGAGGCTAATTCTTGAACCGTAAGTCATAGACGCTAGATCTTGGCGGCATTCGTCTCAGCGCCTGGCAATTAGTATAGAAGCACTGTTTCCCACTGTTTCTGAGGCTAATTCTTGAACCGTAAGTCATAGACGCTAGATCTTGGCGGCATTCGTCTCAGCGCCTGGCAATTAGTATGGAAGCACTGTCTTTGACTTCTCTGGATGTTTCCCAGGCGAGCTATTGACAAGTAAATCCTAGACGCTCGATCTTGGTTATTTTCGCTTTCGCGGCTGGCAGCAAAGTTCAGAACCATGTTTCTGTGAATAACTCTTGAACCGTAAGTCACAGACGCTCGCTCTTGGCTGCAATTGTTTCAGCTCGTGGCAGCCAGTCTAAAAAACACAATCTTGGACTTCTCTGGATGTTTCCCAGGCGAGCTATTGGCAGCATGTTCAGAACCACTGTTTCTGAGGCTAATTCTTGAACCGTAAGTCATAGACGCTCGCACTTGGCGGCATTCGTCTCAGCGCCTGGCAATTAGTATAGAAGCACTGTTTCCCACTGTTTCTGAGGCTAATTCTTGAACCGTAAGTCATAGACGCTAGATCTTGGCGGCATTCGTCTCAGCGCCTGGCAATTAGTATAGAAGCACTGTCTTTGACTTCTCTGGATGTTTCCCAGGCGAGCTATTGACAAGTAAATCCTAGACGCTCGATCTTGGTTATTTTCGCTTTCGCGGCTGGCAGCAAAGTTCAGAACCATGTTTCTGTGAATAACTCTTGAACCGTAAGTCACAGACGCTCGCTCTTGGCTGCAATTCGTTTCAGCTCGTGGCAGCCAGTCTAAAAAACACTATCTTGGACTTCTCTGGATGTTTCCCAGACGAGCTATTGGCAGCATGTTCAGAACCACTGTTTCTGAGGCTAATTCTTGAACCGTAAGTCATAGACGCTCGCATCTTGGCGGCATTCGTCTCAGCGCCTGGCAATTAGTATAGAAGCACTGTTTCCCACTGTTTCTGAGGCTAATTCTTGAACCGTAAGTCATAGACGCTAGATCTTGGCGGCATTCGTCTCAGCGCCTGGCAATTAGTATAGAAGCACTGTCTTTGACTTCTCTGGATGTTTCCCAGGCGAGCTATTGACAAGTAAATCCTAGACGCTCGATCTTGGTTATTTTCGCTTTCGCGGCTGGCAGCAAAGTTCAGAACCATGTTTCTGTGAATAACTCTTGAACCGTAAGTCACAGACGCTCGCTCTTGGCTGCAATTCGTTTCAGCTCGTGGCAGCCAGTCTAAAAAACACAATCTTGGACTTCTCTGGATGTTTCCCAGGCGAGCTATTGGCAGCATGTTCAGAACCACTGTTTCTGAGGCTAATTCTTGAACCGTAAGTCATAGACGCTCGCATCTTGGCGGCATTCGTCTCAGCGCCTGGCAATTAGTATAGAAGCACTGTTTCCCACTGTTTCTGAGGCTAATTCTTGAACCGTAAGTCATAGACGCTAGATCTTGGCGGCATTCGTCTCAGCGCCTGGCAATTAGTATAGAAGCACTGTCTTTGACTTCTCTGGATGTTTCCCAGGCGAGCTATTGACAAGTAAATCCTAGACGCTCGATCTTGGTTATTTTCGCTTTCGCGGCTGGCAGCAAAGTTCAGAACCATGTTTCTGTGAATAACTCTTGAACCGTAAGTCACAGACGCTCGCTCTTGGCTGCATTCGTTTCAGCTCGTGGCAGCCAGTCTAAAAAACACAATCTTGGACTTCTCTGGATGTTTCCCAGGCGAGCTATTGGCAGCATGTTCAGAACCACTGTTTCTGAGGCTAATTCTTGAACCGTAAGTCATAGACGCTCGATCTTGGCGGCATTCGTCTCAGCGCCTGGCAATTAGTA